>NW_015630348.1:2969110-2980012 GCF_001515625.1 Sinocyclocheilus rhinocerous | reverse complement strand
GACGTCTCCGTTCCCTCCTTCAGGGAACGAGGGTTACCATACGTAACCGAGACAGCCCTAACACACACACACATATATATATATAAGTGATGGCAACAGATTAATCGCATCCAAAATAAAAGTTTTGTTTACATAATATATGTGTGTGTACTGTATATATTTATTATGTGTATATAAATACACACACATAAATGTAAATATTTAAGAAAAATATGTTGTTTATATATTAAATATATTTATTTATAATATAAATTATATGAATATAAATATAGACATGTAAATATTTTCAAAATATATACTGTATGTGTGTGTATTTATATATACATAATAAATATACACAGAACACACACATATATTATGCAAACAAAAGCTTTTATTTTGTATGTGATTAATCGTTTGACAGCACTAATATATATAAACAAAAGACAAAAATAATCTGACAGATCACTATCATTCAACAACAATATAGATAGATAGATAGATCATTTAACCTCAAAAGTGTAAGTGCATGTAAAGCATTCATAAATTGAGATGCAAAAACTGTTGTTCTTGGTGCATTGTGTTAGCATCATGGCTGAAACATTGGGGGCAGATGGGGCCTCTGGCGTGAACACTGCCCCCCCAAGTTCAACTCAGGAAAGGTGAGTGGCTAATCCATTAGGATCATGTGCGCTAGGCCCCAAAGCACCATACTGATCCTTCAAAACTGATAGTGACCCAGCAGAGATCTGGCTTGCCATTGGAATGAGCATTTGGATGAGCTCCTATTAAAGGCCAGGCAGGGCTGGGTTTCATGAACAATGGCCCATGTTTCCACATACAACATTATAAGCACAAAAGAAAATGTTATTTATCCATAACACGAAAATCTGAATGAAGTATCAGCTGTGATTATATGCATGTACTTGGAGGTGGGTGCATGAATCAGAAGTTAAGACAAGCTTAACCAGTCCAATGCTATTCCCCAGCTAAAGAAACCTGCACAGTTAGAGAGAAGCTTTGATTGACAGTGGGGTAAGTAGACAGAGAAGATAGTTAGACAAATGGATACCACGATATTGTCTGACAGACAGATGGAAGCGTGAATGGATGGTTTGGCAGCATGATAAGGTAAATAGACTGATGGATAACTAAACAAATAGAGGAAGAAAATGGCTGGTGTGGTTACAAAAAACAAAACAAAAAAAGATAGAAAGATAAACACAGATGGATAGTGTTGATATGACATAGATCGATAGATTCTTCAATCCTATTTCTTTCAAACATGATTGTATTTTGGATGAATCAAAAATGGGTGAGTGTGAAACAGCACGTTGACCAGAACAGACATGCCACTGTCTTCTCATCCATTAAATCTGATGTCACATAAGCACTGAGGGGGGAGAGCTCTATAAATTCACATGATGAACATCACACTGAATATATGTTGAGCAAAAACATACACAGAAACACAGGCAAACACAAGATGGAAGCCGTGTAATAAATCAGTGGGTGAGATTGTCATGGAATGTGAAATGAGAGTGATGGAGTAGTAATGTGTGATGGGGTGGAAGAATGAGAAAATGGAGGGATGGAAGTGATAAAGCTGCTTTCTGCTAACAAGGTCTCAAGATACCATTTGCACATCTTAATTACTCTTGGTGGAGTGCAGGAATACGAGTCATACAGCAAATCAGAGAAAAAAACAAAAACATCTAAATGAAAATTACCTTTAAAGGTTACTTTATTCAAAAATTAAAATTCTGTCAACATTTACTCACCCTCAAGCTGTTGCAAACCCATGTGTTTTCTTCTGGCAGACACAAATGTCCATGCAGCGACAGAGAATGTGCACAGATGCAAATCTCCTGAAGCCATATGATAGGTTTGTCAGATGAACTTAAAATTAAAGAAGTCATTGTCTTCGGCATGTTCATGAGGGTTTATAAGTGAAGTATTAATGTATAATGTGTCAGTGTCTAATATACTGTAATGTATTCATGAACAAATGATTCTTTTGAGTCAGATCTTTTTAATGAATCAGGTCATTCAATTAAACAACAAAATATATATTAAATATGATTTCTTTGGATGATGCAAGCTGATCTGGTTCTTGAGTTCAGATCACTGACTTGATTTGTTTGCAGCGATAGCAGGTTACTGGAGGGATAGACTTATCAGTAATTAACAACTTAGGTTTGCATGATACAAGTCATATGGACTAAATCTATGATACTTTATGATGCTTTTTATGTCATTTTTGAAACACGAAATCCTCATCAATTGTGGGGACTGAATGCACTGAAAAGAGCAATCAGTACAATTCTTTATTCTTGAAAACTTCACATTTTCCACAGAAGAAAACATACAGACATAAGGTTTGGAACAACGTCAGAGTGAGCATGATGAGAGAATCTTAATTTGTAGTAATTATGACATAATTTTAATTTGTGGGTGAACTATCCTCCCAATGGGAAACTGACTGATGTAAGAAAGTGCGCCACCTGAAGCAGCTCAGAAGGTCACACTGAGACTTTTAAAGATGCCAATGGAATGTTGTCATGTCCAACAGAATCTTTTCCTTAATGAAATATACAAAGGGGCAAAAATAGACCATTACTGCAGCTGCGGTATATTTACTAATCCCATCTTCACGTTGAGATGAAAAAGGAAGCATGTGAAAGCAAACATTCAGAATTTTAAAACAAACTCTAACAGGTGACCCATCTATCCTAGTTCACACACAGTAAAAACCCTTACAGCGAATCCATTAGAGTAACAATCTTTCCAAGCTACCAAACAAAAGTCGCCGTCTCTTAATCCTGTGCCTGAGTTAGCTGATGCCTCACTCTATCTGAGAATACACAATGCAGCCCTTCACTTAAATAAAACATTCTGCTCGCACTTTCTTTCTTTATTTATTTACTCATCTTTCTGTGGATCTCTTCTCTCACCAAAAGAGCATAAAGATCATGGAGGGCCATTTTCACAAAGAACCTCTGACCCATTTGGTGAAGAGTCTGGACTGAGTGATGTGTTTTAGGAATAGAGTGAGCTTACGTCTTGAAATATTGATTTGTGTAGAGCAAATTCATCCACTGATGGTTCATCATCTTCCTCTCCAACCTCTAGGTGTGTAACGATCCATCGATATGGATCGATACATCGATTAATTGTCTAACGATACGATGTATCGATGCCACACGTAAAATATCGATATCTGTAGTATAAATAGGCACCTTATTTTGACACTGTCCACGTTTTCACCAATGTCCGTCTATGCATTACCGCCAACGCTTGCATTCTCATACAAACTCACGTGTCGGCACGATAAGACTGCCTGAAGGGCGAGCGTAAAAGACGCCCGGGATAGTTGACGGAATTGTCGAGCACTTGTGAGAAGTTTTCAGAGCAGTGACACGCGCACACATCCAAAGCGCACGCATACAGACAGACGCATCGACAACATGCTAATACCCAATTGAGCTCCCTTCCGCTTTTTTGTGCATGGATGAACAAATACAGACCAAATTACATCAACATGTGCGCCTTGGCGAATATCCTAGTAAACACAGTCGGTTAGGCCTATGTCTTAACATAAAGAGTTGAGAAAGAAAACTAATGTGTATCAGTATATTGGATCCGTGCGTTCGTTCTTAAAGAGAAAGCAGAACAGAAAACTTGAAAAAAATATTTTACTGATTTTGACTGAACAACTTTTATAAGGATTAATCTATATTTAATCTATACAGTGCAGTGTTGTTTTACATTTGATTATTACATTTCTGTACCTGAACATTTCTTTTAGATCTACCTGAAAAACCTGAAAAGCACTGTTTATTTAATTTGTGTCTGTTATATTGTATTTATTTTCTGCTATTGCTTGTAATTTGGTTATCTGTAGAAAAGGTTTTTAGCACTGAGCCCATAGTAGCAGCCAAAAAAAGTCTCAAATAAAGTTTTAACAGCTTTATTATATATATTTTTTTTTTATACATTAATGTATTTTTTCATACAACAGGAGTACCTCGTTTGTGTTTCCTAATGAGGATTTTACACATTGCATATTTTAGCACAGAAACCTGAAAGACTGTCTTGACTGTCGTCACATTTTAAGATTACTGATCTTGTGTGTGACTTAATTTCTTTTTTAAATTATTTCTTTTTCTTTATTATTTAAAAAAAAGTGTAGGCCTATTTTTTGTTGTGAATATCCCAATTGAGGAACAGGATGTGAAAATTAAAAAAAATGTTCATGTTATGTGTTTTGGTTGCATTTAATAAAAATGTAAATGGTTGTTTAAAATAGGTATATAATATAATAATATCGATATATCGATCAATATTCTCCTGTATCGAATCGTATCGAAATCGTATTGTTGAATTTTTTGAAGTATCGGTAAATATCGTATTGCTGGGTATAAGAATCGATATCGTATCGTATCTTGACAAACCATCCGATTTACACCCCTACCTACCTCTATTGCTATCTTGAACACCCAGAATTACTGTTTGACTTCTAATCTGAAGTCCTTCCACCTTTTTTGACTATCTTCAGCTTGCATTCCGTTATTTTACCTCTCTGTTTCTTGCTGCATTTCTTGCTATTTATTGCTACCTCCCCCACAGGGCATAAAAGTACAAGCAATTTTCTCACTAACTGGGGAGGTTAAACTTTTCTTGTGAATGCGTCTCCTAACCATAGGTTACGGCATATGAAAAGTGACAAATGTGCCACTAAATCAGTCCGATTGCTGCTCAGATGCTGTTGTGAATGTGAAATACAATGCAGCCAGATGTCACATGACTATAGGTCTCATACAATTTTTGTCATGTTATCCGTCAGAACCATAAATGCGCGAGCTGAGCTAATTACGGGGATTGCAACAGCGTCTCTTTCAGAATGCCAACAACGAGGGATTGGTTGACCTGGGGGGGAGGTTGTTTTGCTGTGTGCGTGGAGCGACGACACGTCCCCGCAGACCTGCGGGCGACAATGGATTGCATGTGAATGAAATATTCATCAACGCTGACTTATTTATCGGGAAGAAGATTTCTGCGGGGGGGCCCTCAAGAGATCACACTCACATGCCAGCCTGTCACCACTTTACCCGCAAGCTTTTCAATAAAACAAGCAAACAACACGATTCCAACACCTATAAATAAGTCAGCATTCCTGAATAAAGTGCAGTACACAGGGTCTCTCTAAGGCTCTACATCACTCTTTTATAGAGCTGCATGGGCCCGAGCATGCCCAAACAGGACGATAACAACAGGACAACAACTGCGCTAGCATGAACATGGCCATGATGCCATGGCTATTCTGTACTTCTGTAAATTCTGTATACGTATGCAAAAGCACAATAAGAGGACCATAAAAGCTGAAAGTGTGCTTTGAGTGATACCCTAATTTTACGAAGCTACAAGAATACTTTTTGTGCGCTAAGAAAACAAAAATAACGTTATTCAACAATTCTTCTCCTCCTCACCCGTCTGTCATGGCGCGCCACCATTGTGGAGAGAGTATCACGACGCATGTGTTCTGTCATCTGCATGTAAATGACGCATTGTAATAAAAGTATTCTCGTAGCTTCATAAAATTACGGTTGAACCTCTGATGTTACATGGACTATTTTACCGATGTCCTTGCTACGTTTCTGAGCGTGGGAGCATTTCAGTTGTGTTGCTGTGTATGGAGGGTCAGAGAGCTCTCGGATTTCATCAAAAATATCTTATTGTGTTCCGAAGATGAACAAAGGTCTTACGGGTTTGGAACCACATGAGGGTGAGTAATTAATGACAGAATTTCCATTTTTGGGTGAACTATCCCTTTAAGTTGTTATTTGCTGCAACCAGATCTTTTGAGATTGGGCCAATGTGAACTAGATCAGATGTCAAGGATGTAGGACCGTGAATAACTTTTTGTTCTAATTCAATTTCATAATATTGAAAAGAGTGGCCAGAGTATTCATACAGGTATGAGGGTGAGTAAATAATTCCAGAATTTTCATTCATATTTCTTAAAGCACTAAAATAGACCTATAAAGTTCCCCAGTGTCTTCCTGTGCCTATTCTTCCTCAGTGAATGGCTGTAGTTTCAACGAGCAGTGCCGTCCCACACCACCTTTTCGCTTTCCTGTTCCCTGGGTGACCGAGAGAACTTGATTAAGCGGGCAGACGGGGTTGCTGGGGCACTGTGAATATTCGCAGAGCATTATGCACCAGCTGCCTGGACGTCTGTCAGTGTGAGCTATTGTTAGTGAGTTTGATTAAGTCTCCCGGTAATAACGTCGTTACATGAAATGTGCTGCAGGGGAGCGAGTGAGATAAAATGTGAGACTCACACCTGCTGGCAATAAGCGCACAGTCCCGTCAGCTCAAAACACGTGTATCTACAGAGAAAAAAATGCATTGCCCACATTCAAAACCTCTCACAGACCTGCAATGTCCAGTGTTTTTTCTCTTGCCTTCTGATTTCAAAGCAAAATGACCACAGTTAGACCAAAAAACATGTATTTGGGCACTGTTGCCCATTAATGGTCAAAACCAATAGCGCTGTGCAGGAAAACGCACTACAAAAAAAGGTCTCCTGATCCTACTGTTTTTGGGAAGCCCTGCCTTGCGGCTGCACACCTGAGTCCATAAGCCTTTACTGGGATTAATTAGTATTAAAGTTTCACCAACCTTCATCTTTGCCCACAATAAAATTATACATTATACAATGCAGCAACTGGAATCATCATATTTAACTCACCGATGGAAGTCCGCAGGTTCCACAAGAGCAATTACTGCCAACTAGAAAACACATTTGAGAATTGATCAAATTAGGATCGGCCTTCAAGTGAGGACTCTGCGGCGAACAGATCTTTCCTGTCAGCTCAGTACAAGAGGGAGCTTTCTTTTCCCTTCCCACCATTCCACCAGGGTGTCACAGCCAGTTCCAGCCTGAGGACAGTGCATGTACTGGGCATACCTGTGCTGGCTCTCCCCCATCTCCTGACAGTACCCTTCGCATCACAGCATGGGTCGAGTCATGAGATCTGACAGATGTGCCCTCCATACAACGTCTCCCCTTCCCCTACTTTCACAGCCCCCTTTCCCTGCTGCCTGGCAACACCACCTGACAGCTATCAATATGGATTCCAGCAGAGCTGCTGAGAGATGGCTGAATAAACACAGAGGGAAGGAGACAAAAAGAGAGAAAATCAAAGGCCACACAAAGTAGCCTATTATCCACAAGAACAGGAAATAACTTACCGGCAATTCGTACCTCATTTCGCTTTCTTTTGTGGAGGGGAGCTATTTGTGTTCCAAAAAAACTGGGAGAGGGCTCTTCTCATACATTTTAAAAGTCATATGAATGTGTCAAAATGCCCTGAACTGGTTTGACAATCGACAATTTTTTCCCGTCCTCTCGTCTTCTTTGTTTGTTCAAACATTTCTGATTCTTTTTCATACTATGCTGTACATAAAGAAAGATCATCATTCAAAATAAGTGCAAATTGGTACAAGTTTATGTTTACAAATAGCCAAACGATTGATGGCCTGTGGAGATAACTTTTTTTGTTCTGAATAAAATGCAGTAACTTCATGTTGTAAATAAAAATATTTACAAAAGCAAATACATTTTCCTCAGCATGGTCATCCAGTGAACAAACTGTAATTTGGAATATTTATTAAGAATAGAAATAAATAAAAAAATGGCACCAGAATCTAATAACATTCTAAGATGGAAGTTATCTTTCAAATGATCCTTTTCTCTAATAGTGCAGTAAATCACTACACTACAATATGCAGAATTATAAGAGTTAAAGCTTTGCAACCTTATAGTAATACTGTTGCACAGTGATTTCCATGTTAATCATAAGATTTCTCAGTGACTTGCATGAGATTTGACCTTTCCATCCAGAACTCAGTCTGTTCTCATGCTTGCCTCTTAAATCATTCGGGATGCAGTGAAGCTCACCTTCAGATACATGCTAGATAAGGCATCAACACATTCTCACAAAATCTTAGAGGTGTTTGTTGATATTTTCTTCACACATTACATATTAACATTACTAATATTTAATCTAAGGCATGCTCTTTTTTTAGGTTTAATGAAATTAAATATTTTAATTTTAAAACAAGTTAAAGCTGTATATAGATACAGCAACTGAGGGACAGTAACTTGTATGTTTAAATTTTAATACATTTTAGTATGGATGTGGGACAAAAAAAGGCTTTCATTATTTATGCCCCTCTCATTCAGACTTATAAAATAACCATAAATACCGCATTTAAAAAAAATAGAGTATCTGAAATAATAAAGTACGTGACCCTTCGGTCAAGTAGCTGGACAGTGATCAGTCAGACCTGAGAGGTTCAGGACTGAAAAGAGGGCAGAGCAAACCTCCAGTGCAGAAGGTCTGGAGCAGGGAGCAGGTAAGAGACTAAAGGTCCCTCTGTGACAAGTCCACTGAGGGAAGGAACATCTGGTGGACCGGCTGCTCCTCTGGTTAACATGCTACCCCAAGCGGCCTACGCACACACACAAAAATGCAACTAGGTTTCTTTGTATTACAGAAAGCTACTCGTGCCACTGCACTGTTGCTGTCAAGGCTCCAAGTTTGACTCAGAATAATTGTGTTACACACAACACTGGCATACAACAATCCTCTATGAGGTTTAAAATAAGATCCGAAAGTGCAACCTCATTCAAGGTGAAACAGATGCTCTATATACAGACAGTGGAAAATGTCACTGTTGGCAGAGATCGCTGCTCCTCTACTTCCTCCACTGGTCTCTCATGCGGGATAATTCCCATACCTTTTCCACCATTGGTTGCAGAGATGGAGAAAGTAGAACTGAATCCTCCTCACGGCCCTAATGAATAAGTTGAGAATGTGAGCCATGTTCGCCCTGCCAACACGAAAGTAATTTACTGCTGTAGCAAGGCTGATCCTTAACAACCTGCATGTTCGCCTGATAAAACACTAGCGACGGGTCTCTCAGCTCAGAGCTAAAGACACAAACAAACACATGGTCTGATATAGCTGTGCAGGAACCCTGAGTGAACCCTGAGATGCAAGAGCTTCATTAATGTTGATTTCTTGCCAACGAAAGGCATGCAAAAGTGAGAGGGAGAGAGAAAACCAAGACACAGGCTGTGAGAGGGTGGAAGGGTCAGTACAACAAGCCTGCTGCCCAGCACAGGCACCGCAAACACACACAAACTCACTCACTGCATGCTGTCGACCTGGGCTGACCTTGAGAGCCAGGGTGAGAGGCAGGCCATGGTTGTGTTAAGCAAGGCTCATCCTCCCTCAGCATCTGTAATGATGGAGCTAATGATCGCTGCTGCTGCTGCTGCAGGCACAGCCTGGCCCGAGTCTGAGTAATTGCAGGGGATCTGCACAAGACCTGCCGATGATCTCACTGCAGCCAGGTTCAGTCGGCAACAGAAAATTTCAGTGAGTTTCAGAAGGCACTCTCATAGCAGGAGAAGAAAAGAAAACATTGATCTTCTTTATCAGAGGATAAAAATGATAAAGAAAAAAAAAAAAACACCAATAAGAGTGGTTGTCTCAAGGAATACAATGAGACGAGCAGGTGAACATGGAAAGCCTTTCATGTTCCTGAAAGAACAGGCTGAAAAGGGAGAGAAAAAACTGCTGGAAACGCATTGATTTTTCTCATCTTGAAGCGTTAAACTAGCAGCTAAGTGCCAGCGAAGTGAGCCGTGCTCTGAGCACACCAGCTGTACTCCAATCCAAATTGATACATTTCATGATGCTGTTTCACACTTTATCCTTACTTTATCAATAATTTCCTTCTTGCTATAGGCCCCTGAACAGTGTTATTAGCATAGAGCAACACACATGAGACAAAAAGGGGGAGGAAAGTAAACGGAGCTGAGCAGGAGAGAGAGAGAGAGAGAGAGAGAGAGACGGATCTTCCAGCCAGTCAAAAGCTGTGGTGTGATTAAAAATAGAAATGCACAGCAGATTAAATAAAAATAAATAAATGAATAAAAGCTATACCCATCCAAGTGACTGGAGCTAATGTGATAGGGATCCTCTCTGACAGAAATCAACTTTTAATGAAGAGCCATGTGCTGGGAGAAATTAGCCATTACCCACAGGAGCAGATATTAAAAGTTTATAAATGACAGTAGTGTTGCTCGTGACTGCTGAGGAAGGGGTGAGTCAGGGGAGCATGGCAGAGGAAGACTGCTTTGCGGTCCGCGCTCTGAACTGTTTACACGTCGACGTGCCAGCGGGGCGTGTGGTGGGCACCCACATGCTCCTGATGAGGTAAATTGCGAGCGTCTGCCCAGCGAAGGCATGCCACGGGAGTGTGCGACAAACATGGCAGAACAAACGCACTGTGACGCCTGCACCCCTTCATCACTGCTCTGATCAAATACACCAGGACATTCAGCCATATGGGACCTGGAGATTATTCATACAATCACAGGCCTACATATGGGCTGGAGGGAGACTGGACTCCTGAGGTTTACTCGTGTCACTAGAAATGACAGTGGAAGGAATGAACTGTGTAGAGACAGGGCCGGAAATGAGCTTTCCTCTAAAGAGCCTGGCAAATCGGCTGAGTAGGCCACAGATATGAAACAGTTACTTAGAACAGCATAAAATCCTTCTATATGTACTAAGGGTGTAACACTTCTCTGTGAAGAGTTAAAATGTACCATATGCCACCCTCAGTACAGTACGCATTTCTTAGCAATCAGGCTCCATTAGATTCATTACCAATGGATTCGTCAATATAATAATACTATGAATTGAAATCATTGCACGCATCTTTTTCACAAATAGTTTATTTTAATGAGTGTGTCACGGATAAACTTAAAAGACTTCACCGTGTGCTTGCGTAATGAAGCACAACAAAAAGAATGATATTAAATAAAACATTATAAATAAA
>NW_015630348.1:2926097-2969099 GCF_001515625.1 Sinocyclocheilus rhinocerous | reverse complement strand
TAACATTTGGTTTGCAAACACTTTAAACAAATAAGGTGCCTTTTTACAGCAGTATTCCTTTTACATAGTACCAGTTAAAATATTTATTGTAAATCTCAAGTTATAACATTAATGTAATCAAATTAAATATAAAACCAAAGCTGGGACAACACTTGATGGGCGGGTAGAGACTTGTGTTTGCGGGATGCGGGAGAATAAGGGTGTATCACAGTAGGCAATCTTAACCTTGCCTGAGTGCATCTGACCCCCAAAGCCTGGTTCGTTTGACCAGTGTGATCACTCCGTGCTGCAGTTCGTTTAGCCAGCTCTGGCTCGGTTGGAAGAGGTGGGCCAGAGCGCGGTTCAGTTGGGCTCGGGCACGGTACGCATGTAGTGTGAGCGGAGCGCGGAACTTCTGATATGTGCAGCATGATGGCGTGAACATTTCTGAGCGGCAAAAGTGATAGATCTGTAAAGTAGTATATTGTGAAAGGGCCGTGTGTGTTACGCATCCCAAATGACTCAAAATAATAAACCACAAAGTTAACAAAACGATGCACTCCACTGTGCTGAGCGAGAGCGCTTCTCTGCTGCCTTCACGTGCTATCGGAAACTTCCTATTTCCCACTTATGAAGTCGTGAGTGCTTCATATGAGCTGTGTTACCGCGTCCCAAATGACTCAAAATAATAAACCACAAAGTTAACAAAACGATGCACTCCACTGTGCTGAGCGAGAGCGCTTCTCTGCTGCCTTCACGTGCTATCGGAAACTTCCTATTTCCCACTTATGAAGTCGTGAGTGCTTCATATGAGCGCTGCTGCAGTCTTAGGCCCACCCCAAATGCTCTCATTGGTTGAGACGCTTGATGACACCCATCCCAAGCCAGTACTGATGAACATCCCACCCCTCCTGTGACCCATGGTTTGTCTGTATATGTATACAGAGCCAGTGAGCAACGGACTTTCATAACAATAAAAAACTTAACGAGCTAATGAGCGTGTTAACGTGTTAACGAGCGATAAAATAATTGTCGGAGTTAATCAATTAATGCGTTAACAACGCGATAACTTGCCCAGCCCTAATACATACATACATATATATATATATATATACACACACGCATGCACGCACACACGCACACACACACACACAGTCCTAGATGTAGCATAATGATGTTTGTATTTTTAAGTTAGAGCACTTATTTTGTAACTCCTAATTTTTACACACACAGTAAATAATTAATTACCTAGACTGCAGTGCCCCACCAGTGTGAATGTGGTCTGAGGCAAAAAAAAAAAAGACTAAAAAGACATTTATTTAATACAGAAGTGAAATTTGAGGGGTGGTAACCATGATAAGGTGAGAATTATTTGACTGCTGATGTCACCTCAACATTGCACCTTCCATAAGGCAACCTGCTTCATTTCGAATATGTGAAAGAAACACAATCAAATTTTTTTAATGTGAAATTTCTTCACAGATAAACTGTGGAAATAAAATACTGAGTGCACTTTAAACATTTATCTTAAGCCTAAAATGATTGAACAATTCAAATATTTCACAACTGTATGCCTCTCTAATAACAGCATACCTTTGTCTATTCTCCAGCTGCCACATTGAAAACATTAAAATAAAGAATGAATTAATGGCTTGAAAATCTAAAAATGGTGATCAGCCTCTCTGCTGGGCTCTGGTTAAATGAAGATTAAGGCTAAGCCGAAGAGGTGAAGGGCCTGGCGAATTGAGCCCCTGCAAATGGAACATTGCACGGAAATAGACATAATCTCTCAAAGGCATATTTTCCATGAGAACGGAATGTGTCAACTTGTCGACCATGAGGCACTGTAAACTCTTTTTGAGCTATCCACTTGGCCCTGACCAGAACCAATTAGCTTTATTTTGGCAACACGCATTCTTAAATAGCTAGGCTCTTGACTGCTGGCACAGGAAGGAGTTGTTAGTTTTCATGTAACTTGGAATTTTTGCTTCCTCCTTTGATCTCTGCTCGAGCCATCAAGCCATCAACATCAAGTAAATTAGTACTTTAGGAT
Source organism: Sinocyclocheilus rhinocerous (assembly GCF_001515625.1). Classification (NCBI taxonomy): domain Eukaryota; kingdom Metazoa; phylum Chordata; class Actinopteri; order Cypriniformes; family Cyprinidae; genus Sinocyclocheilus; species Sinocyclocheilus rhinocerous. The sequence continues at coordinate 2,967,067 of NW_015630348.1, read as the reverse complement.
TAGATCTTTCTAATCAAACAGAGCTGTCATTGAAATGATGGGCAACTAAAAACATTTTTTTTCACGAGTCCACCCCTTGATGCTGTCATAGTATCCTGATGTACAATTTGGGTATGTGTGTGTGACGAGTGGGGTGGGGCCGAGAGCCGTGGGAACGGAGCGAGGCCGGTGGAGTAAATGATAATGCGCGACACCTGCGCCACTCACCGGTCTCGAGTCCCACAGAGGAGCTCCGGAAGGATAAAAGGAGGAGTGACGACAGTGTTGGACGAGAGAGGACCAGGCCTGGACTATATATGTTGTTTTGGTTTTGTTTGTGCGCGGCAGTCGTCCGTGAGGGCAAAACTGCTATTTTCAGTTTTGTGTTTATTTTATTATTAAAGTTATGTTTAAATGTTCGCCAGTTCCCGCCTCCTTCTTCTTGATCTATGAACTGTGTTACAGTGTGTATGAACAACTTCAGACTAAAGCACATATCATTCATATTTATTTTTAGATGCCATCTTACCCATGAAGAAAGGATGTTCCCCCCTTAAGCAGTGAAAATGGCATATTTAGTCAGCAGATTGCACAGATATATTTATTCATGTCATTATATAGGGTCTGTTAGACATGAAGGGGGGTCACAGGAAAGTGAATTTTCTGATCCTTCAGCCAAAAATGAATATACGCTAAAATTATCCACCGTAACCAGAGCCAAGGGAGAAAGAATAAACATTATGGCATCGTAGAATATATCATCATTTTTACGATTCCTGACTCCTCCATATCTGGGTGTGCAGCTACTCGACTGAATAAGGAGGTTAGACTGTGGACAACAGCACGCTGTAAACTTTACAGGGCATTATAAATTCCTGTCGAGATGAAATCAGAAACCATGAGGGACTAGAGAGAGAGAAAACAGACATTACCTGTGAGAACACAACAGCATCTCCCCAGAACTTTCTATTAGCATTTAATTGACAAGGCTTCTTATTCAAACACTCCAGTTGCTCTCCTCCTCCTCCCCTTCCTGCCCTCTGCCACAGGCTCTACTCTATTCTTAGCTTCCTGCGAAAAACTGCTCCACTTTCTCATTTATACACACTACAAATTCCTTACATTCACACTATGAATACTGATCATAACAAATGTTGTGACATTTAAAGGAAAGATGGAAAACAGACAGGAAAGACCTATAATACTCATTATATGGAGGGATTTCAGAGGCTGTCAGAGAATCTCTATCAATCAATCAATCAATCAATCAATCCATCAATCCATCCATCCATCCATCCATCCATCCATCTATCCATCTATCTATCTATCTATCTGTCTAGCTGTCTGTCTGTCTATCTATCATTTAGAATTGAATTGGGATTGCATTTTATATATAAAATCTTTCCCAGAATGCATTAGCTGTGCTGTATTTCTTTGACGTCCAGTAAATTCCTATTCAGCCTTGGTGGAAGCATCGTATTTGAAGATCTGGGCTTGAACACAAAGGTTGCAGGTTCAGTTTCAAGTGGTTTGACATCACAAGCCTGTGCGCTTGAGAAAAGGTACTATATCCCAGGCTGCTTCAGGGTAACTGCCAGCGCAATTAGTGAACTGTATGTCAACTTAGATGAGGGGGCGACTAAAATAGAGGGTAAGCCTTCTCAACCTTGCTTGGCTAAAAGCCTCACAAATGTCCCTATAAAAAGATGCAAGCTTGGATAAAAGCGACTGAGGCGATGCCATTCAAAGAATCTCTGTGTCTGGCAGAGAGTTCACATCCTGTTTACTCCTGAATGACAACTGTACCTAATAATTGTGAGCTCTCTGGGTTGAGGTTAGAGGAAGTGACAACCACATGACAGGAAGGAGTGATCTTGCATTGTCACACTATCTACTTGAGAGAGGGTCAGGGCATCATCAAGTTGCACTGGGGTTTCTTTGATTAATGCTGGCATTAATAAAAGACTATCCCTGTCCAATAAAATGGTTTCAGATAATAGATGTTGCCATTCTAAGCCAATAATAGTGTCTATAATGGAATCAGCAGAGCTGAAAAAGGCGGACTTTCATTTCCTCTTGTGGGCCGTATGTTTTGAACACCCCATTGTTCATCAGCTCCTGCAGCCGATAACCACTGAATTTGCATGTGAATCAAGAATGCTTCACAACCTGTCCTAAACACTGGCTATGCAAATGACATGACCCAGAAAAGGACAAGCATCTTCAAAACGAGGCAAAGTTTCTCACATTTTCAGAAGCACCAAAGGTGCAACAGTGTAGCAACCGTGTCATGCTGAGCCATTGCCGTTGCCTTATCAGATTTTGCCAAAAACAACAGGTTGTCAGCCATGGAAAAAAAGGCTAGTATCAACAGTTTGTTCTCTCCAGGGCTGACAGATGGGTTGGCTGGTATGCTCAATTTGTGCAACACAGGCTTCAAGGTGAACGTGAGGAAAAACTATAGATACTAGAGCTATTTTTTGAGTCATGATGACACTAAAAACACAAGCTCGCCAATATAACACTGGAGGACCCGGTGTCTGTCAGCTGTGTTTGAAAACGTCTCACTGTAACTGACAATGTGTGATATTTATCACATTGACAAAGAAAGATTCGCTGATTCAAAGTAAAGCAGATACTATACAGAAATGTAGAAGTTGGTCCCCCCTTTCTGGTTGGAAGTGGTACAATCCACGTGCTTGAGTTTAATCAGGATACGCATGTGTGAAATCACCCATTTGATGTGTTACAACAAAAAATAAAGAAAAAAGACATGAATAAATAAATACAGGAGATGTATCCACCTAGGATTTGTGCCACAAATTAACCTAAAAAACAGCAGCAGCACATGCTGTGGAAAGGGAGTGTCCATCTCTCTTCTCTGTCTCTCTAAACCTCAGCCATGGGCAGTAAATAAGCTGGCAGTGAAGAGAGAAGGTGCGATGACAATGATGTATGGTCTTGAGTACTCTACAGCCATTCAGCTTGCTCGCTCTCTCTATCTCTCTCCCTCTGAATCATGGACAACATCCTACATTAGCAAGGCCAAGTTAAGTCTGCACTAATTCCAATTTATTCAATTTGCTGCTCAACAGAAGCAGGCGAATTAAAACTCTTCTCCTAGGCCAGGCATATCAGAGGGCTCTGACCTTTCTTCATCACGTGACCTATACACACACAAAACCGGAATGTATTAATTCCTCACAGCCCTCAGGCTTTATTACGATACAACTCAGTGAAGGCTAAGTAACACAATTCTTGACCACAACTCTGCACAGGAGCAGACAAAATAGACCATGTGAGACGACAACAGATGTGGTCTGGTTTTAACCCCATCACACTCCTCACCAACAGTCAGTCCTGGAGAAGTGTGTCAGCGGGATGTCATGGGGATCGGGCACACGCGTCTGCTCAGCTAACTAGCATGGGGTGATGTCGTATCACAGGATTGAGGAGAAAAGAACTGAATTATGGAGGAGAGAGTTAATTATGAATGGGGAAAGGCAAAGGCTTCGACGTTTACCTGAGACACATGGCTGCTTCAGCGTCTGGAGACACAGCTTGTCCTTTGCTGCGAGATGCTGCGCTGCCTTAATTGAGCATCTGCATGCTAAATCTGATTTTTCTATTTCACGAGAAACGCTGCGATGTGGCTACACTTGTTAGCTGTTTTCTTAACAAAGAATGACAGTGGAAAGTAAGTCTGAAACCAGGATGAGACAGAATTCTGATTCAAAAAGATATGATCACACCTCACCCTTAAGGGCATATCTGTAATTGACAGCCGAGACAGATGCTGCAATGATTAGTCAAAGGAAGGAAATGAGTCTTGTGTACTGATGAAGAGGGGCCCTGAGAGTGATGCAGCTCTTCATTAAGTTTTTAACATCTCTTCGGTGACAATCGATAATGATGTGGACAGGGTTTTTATTACCCATGTCACTGTTATGGACTCATATTACATTCTCAAGTAAAAATTAGTGCAACACTTGTTACATTTACACCATAATAGAGTGCAACCATTAGGTTGCAAAAGTAAAAAAATCACAATTAATATTAAACAATAGCTTATAAAGCTTTAAACACAGACCTACTGTGAGCTACGAGGTTGATTAATCAATGGTATTAGATTAAAACCAGGGCTATTTTTTTTTTCTTAATAATCATGTTTAACAGTGGAATTCCTGGAGAAAAACTACCTTACCCATGATTTTGCAGAGAAATCACCACTTTAAAAATGAATGGGTACAATAATTACAGAAGCAAAGCAGCTAAAAAAGTTTACAGGAACTGTTGCACTCTATGTTCAAGTTACTATTACAAACACTTAATGAAAGCTACTTTCCTTTTTTTATTTTTATTTATCAACTGAAAAATACAACTGAAAGCCTCTCCCTTCTCCCATGTTATGATAGGGGGCATAATTCAACAACTAAAATAAACGTTAAACAATATTTAAATAATAATTAAATATATATTGGTCAATTTACTATATACTAGTCAACAGCAAAAACAACACTTCAAACAGAGTCTCAGTTAGCTGACAGTAAGAAAAGATAACTCACTTAAAATTAACATTAGTTTCTATTGAAAATGTCAGCAGTTACTTTTTTATACCGAGTAACACAACATTGAAATGCAATACAGTACTTTTAAAAGTAACTCTTCAGCACTATTATTACCTTCCCTACAATTACCAGTTGTATATGTCAACAATTTCACTTCAATTAACTGACTTATTTTTTAAAAACCTTTGTTTGACCTGTTGATTAAAGCAGGGACACAGGGAGCACACCTGCACTTCCAAAGAATTGTAATAGACTGTCAGTGGGACTGGGATGGAAAAAATTAAGGTAAAAAAGCAAAAGCAAACAGTCAGTGTTGGGATGGGGGCTGGTGGGAGCACTGCTGGAACTAAAGAGGGGCGTGCCTCCAGAGCTTGGGAAACAATTCTGCCCCTGGGAAGTCAAGTCATTCTGGATGACATTCGCACGCTGTGCCGGAGGCAGAGGGAGGCGGCATTGTGTGGTGCTGTGGATTGATGATGCCATGCACACTGAACCCAGCAGCTGTAATTAAGAGGTCATGTGTGAAACTTTTATAGAGTTTGCCCTATGCACTGGCATCTCGCCGCAATGTGAAAACTCCTCCGCCCATTTTGAACAATGCTCCTCACTTCGCTCAATCTTCACTCCAATGCTATTCTTAGATGCCATTTCTTAAACACACTATTTGATTACGGCTTTATGTGATAGTTTCACATTTTCTGAAGAAAATATAAGTTGTTCATACCCATGCAAGACTCACTGCCACAATATTAGGTTGTTTATAATTGGGTGTATTAAATATATGCAAATATATGCTGATTTGGTGCTCACGAATCATTTCTTCTTATTATCAATGTTGATATTTAAGTTACAAAAGATTGATTTTTCAAATAAATGCTGTTCTTTATTCATCATTAAAATTTCCACAAAATGACAAGTTACTTTCAACATAGATAAGTAGTAAGCAGATAACAATAAGAACCATAATTAATAATTGAATACCAATAATAATTGATAATAATTGAGCACCAAATAAGCATATTACAATGACTTCTGAACTTTTAGCACTGAGCTACAACTTCAGCTTTGCCGTCTCAGGACTAAAGGACATTTTAAAATATAGTCCCATGGAAAGTAGTAGTTAAAAAATAAATGAAATGTGTTTTCCTCATAACATTAAATAACAACATACATACAATATTACACTGTTGTAGCCAATAAACTCATGAGAACACAGTTTTTTTTTTTTGGCTTTTATGCAGTGTCCTTTGTGACAACCCCTTTCAGATCTTTCACTGAGATCAGGCACTGAAGACACAAAATGGACATAAATGTCAATCCATCTTAGTCCTATCCCAAGGGTATCTTAATGGCCCAGGCCTAATCCTGGACTAAGGCCTAGCAGCGGGGCCCTTGGCAAAGTTTAGCCTGGAACATCCACTAGTCCCCTTTTCACAAGCCTTAAAACATTCAAAGCCTTCTATTTAAAGAGAGAAACTTTTGTTGGCGCACAAAGAGCCAACCAGAGGTAATTCTATAAAGCGAGCCCCGTTCAAAATCAGATTATTTCCACTCAAATCCCCCTTTCTTCACATGTCAGTTAACTATGTAGTGTCTTTTGTCTCTTTGTGAATAACCCATTTCACTATGATGGTCAGTGGATGCGTATTTCTGCATTTATTGCTACATTTATTCCTAAAGCAAAGAAAGAAGCATATTTCCCCCTACTCTCTATTTTTTTTTTTATTCTTTGAAGAAATCTGGGACACATGCCCCTAAGGAACGCAAAGTGCTTTAATTTATTCCCACCTTTTCTCTCTGGCTGCCATCTCCAAGGCCTCTTTCTATGCCCAGAAGTGATTTGTTCAGGCTGGACCATCAAAGCAATTATTGTAGAGGCCCGCTTTCCTATTATGAGGGGAGATGACTGACAACAGCGGGACGGTTGAGGGTGGAGGGTACTTGGCTCCAATTTATTAGATCTAAAAGCTCGTTCCTCATTGGCAGCTCTGCAAATAGTGATACATAAACAAAATGCACGCTGTAAAACATCGCCGCCTTTCAATTACAATATCAGTCATTGTCAGCACCTCGTTCGCCATGGTCCGGGTGACTGATCGGCCATTTAAATAGGTCAGGGCACGGTAGACATGCTAAGTGAACGTTTGGGTCAGATGTCAGATCTTGATATAATTAATGTAACACACATGAGAGCAGGGGCTCTTCTTTAGTAAGGATCTGCTCCATTGCACAGTCAGAAAGAATGGCGATTGATAGAGCAAACCACTGGGGGTCTAAGGCACCACGAAAATATTCTCTCTTTATTGTGACAAAACCAATGCCCACCCTAAGGAATGATGTACGGGTACGAACATGGGAATGAATGGAAGACGGGTTGTGTGAGAGTGTACAGGGTGAATTTAAATGAGTGAGGCAAAAAGACGTGGCATGAAGCTAATAACTCTCATGGCTTTGTGCACCAAAGGCATCGCCTTCAATAAAAGCCCCCTTTCACCGACTGTTTCCTTTCTTCAATTATTTAGGATTTATAAGCACAAACCATCTATTCTGTTACTAAAAGATCCCGTAAAAAAATGAATAACCGGCCCATCAGCCTTATCGACAGTCATAAAAGTTTTACAATGGGCATAAGAAAAATCCATCCTTCAGACAGCCGGTTAGCAGCACTGTAAACATATTAATGAAAATATCTAAGACGGAATAAGATATACCTTTAAAACTCAAGTTTACAACATGCAGCTCCAGAGATTTTTACATGCTTTTAAGCTAATCAAAACGTATGCGAGGTGCAAATGAGCATTACTGTGAGTGTTTGTATGAGTGTTTATACATGTCACAGAGGATGACAGAGGGCATGAGTTCGATTAACGGCGTTTTTCTCAAGTGCCGTCGCTGCCTCCAGGTTGCCACGTCACATACAGAGATGGTTGTGCCCTACTAAACAACACACATGCATGCCTCAGCGGGCGCAACCTCCTCATTCCTCAGCCATTGTGCAGGACTATGGGGAAAAGGTGACCTGACCCAATGAAGAAAGCACATCTGCTGGGAAAAGAGCTCTGTAGTTGAGGTAATGTAGTGCATCGCTTCATCCTGCAGTTATTTTTCCCTCTGGGGCAGAGAGGTTACTTAGTCACACCAATTCTGGCTGATTCACTGTCCGCGAACACCCTGCCTTGTGTTCCTGTTGCACAATGGCCTCACGCTCGCATCCACGCTACCTATTCTTAATCTGCCGTTTCTGGAGAATGGGTTTGTTCAAGCCCACCGTCTATTTTAAAACCCACACATTATTCATCTCTTACAGGGGAGCCACACAACATAGTAATTTATGGAATTCATGAATACCAAAGGTGTCTCGTGGAGGTTTGCTGCAGTTGTTATCTTTCTTGTTTATGCCCCTTTGAATTTTTAGAACAAACGAGACGACGTTCTGTTCCTGGTTTATGCTGTTCAAAAGCATGGATATCAAACCATCGCATTGGTTTAACGCTGAGTTTATATTCTACTTAACACAAACAAATAGTGGCTTGGTACTCCAAACGTTCATCTAGTCATTCATCAAGTAGTCTATCAAGTCAGTGAGTTCACCGAGCCAAAACTGAGGCACAAAGATAAACACTGGCTGAAACCCGTAACCTTTGATTACTGAGGATATTCACCCATAGCTATGTATTTAGCATAAGTCCAGCTCGGGGCTCTGAGATCACTTACAGGGGGGTTGAAACCATGCCAGCTTGTATCCTCTTACTAACCTCCGTGGCCTGTTAAACAAATTCAGACTACTTAGTGGGAACCTCTTGACCTACTTGAAAACGTCATGGTCTGCAAGAACATTAATGAAATTGAATTTGAATAAAGTAAAAGCTCATTTGCAATTCCAGAGAGCACTTGGACGCCCCCGTTAGAGTGGAACTTCTCTTGATCAATTACCGTGTCTGCAGTTCACTGACACTTATGCTCTTAAACATTTACTCACAAACAGAAAACGGCAGATAAACGGTACATGTGCATTTATCCCTTGCTGGGGAGTAATCTGACTCTGTTTTCTTTGCTCTCAACTAGGGGCAAATGTAGCTGAAACATTTCTGCATTATAATTTCGTATAGTGTTTATGCATGAGTTTCACTTTAGAGCAGAACTGCTGTACACACTGTTAATGTCAACACTGCTTGGGTCGGGAAACACATTACAATATTACCCTTAGCATTGCACTATAGATTCAAGCAAGGAAAATACAACAAAATGCACACTGCTTTTGGGAAAGATGAAATTAAAAAAGCTTTAAAAAATATACAAATCCTAGATTTCTCCATAACAGCACGTTAAAGTATAAGTCTATTTAGACAGTTTCAAGTGTTAATATATTAAATATACGACATCTTGGGCCAGACTTGATGCACAGAAAAATATTCCCTTTTAATGGTACTATAAACTTACACCCGAGTAACATTCTTACTAAGTGACTTCAGGTTAATTTCCACAGAACATCAAGTACAAATGCGTCTAATGTGTCTAGAAAAAGCACAAGATACATTTCACAGGCTCTTGGGTGCTTGGTAAAAGCGTGGAGGTGGCATTTCATTTGCTCTTTAAGCGCTCCAATACGGTTGCGTGAAGACTAATATCGTGTGGGTGAGTCTTCCATCTAAGGAGAGTAAATGTTGCAGATGTTGTGAAAATGAAAAACAATTACAATGACACATGTTGCACACACATTGCATCACTGTAGAGATGAGAAAACCTAGATATGATTAGCTCTAGGGAGGCAATAGGGAGCATAAGATATCTCCATGATCATTGACTCCAGTTTGATGTACTTTTAAGTGCATATTAAACTTTTAAAGGTGATGTGTATGATTTTCTGATGATCAAATACTCTGCTATTCCAGATTAGTATGCAAAGGCTGTAAGTGAGACATTCGTAGGTCGATTTCTTTGAAAATGTAAGCGCGCTATCAAAACTTTGCTCTGTTTGTTTGAGCAACACCAGTGATGTGAGTTTTGGGGAGGATTATGCGGTTGACTAACCAATGACAGACAGTGGGAATGTTTGGGTGATATTAGTGGTGCAAAATTACACACTAAACAAAAATGCGGAAACTTTTGCTGCTTTTCAGGTGAAGATGAAAAGAACACAGTGTACAGTCACATATCACAACTTCCTCTGAGCCAGAACAGGAGGAAAGAGAAGAGCACTGGAGCAATGAAACCAGTGGGATTAGTGCTAAGTAACTAAATGGGCCATATCACTTTTCCATTACCAGAGAGGAATAGCTATTTGGATGGCTGAAATCTAAATGAAAAGGTGGAGCACAGCTTTAGTGTGGATGTTCATTCAAGTGTAAATGTTGCACACTGTTCAACCTTCTTTTTTAGCAAATGGAAATTTGCCGTCACATCTTTGAGCTCCATCAATAAATAAACCAGACGCAAATAAACAGATAAATAAATAAATATGAGACGAGTCGCAAATGGGCATCCGTCAGTATTAGTGATGGAACGATGTCAGATATATATATATATATATATATATATATATATATACATACGTGTGTGTGTGTGTGCGCGCATGTTAATTTCTAATGTAATAATGTATTAATTTCTACATCTACTAATGCACTTTTAACATTTCAATTTTATACATTAAGATTAGTTAATGTATTATGAACAAATAGTTACCAATAATCAATAATGCATTTAATAAATGGAGTTACCAATAATCAATAATACATTTTATAAATGACCATTATCTAAAGGAATAAAACCGCTTAAGATTGTTGTTCATTGTTATTTCATAATGTCTAATGCATTCACAATGTTAACAAATTGAACCTTGTTGTAAAGCATGTATCAATGTCAGTGATCAATACACCACACCCTCCATCCTAAATATAATATAATATCATATAATATAATATCATATCATATATAAAGATATCACATATATCATATAATAGATATCACAAATAATAATGCAATACACAGCAGAATGCACCAGGGGCCGTATGGAGCTCAGACTGTGCTTCAGCTCTGCAAGACACTGCCACTGTGATTCTTTGCCTATGGCATGCACATGCTATTGAATCGATCAAAAACGAACACGTGCGCTCTGGCAGCATGTTGCGCACTAGTCAAACCCCAGGAAAACATTCGGGAAATGAGCACTAGCCTCCTACCTACTCCCATAATTCCCCATACCTACTTATTACACGCACCTTACTGCAGTGCACATGTGCAAGGCCCTTCCAGACTTGCTCTACATTCAGCTGTGAGGGGTCACATTTGAGCAGACAAGAGTGCATCCCTGGAGTATCTTCATATATAGTGTTTCACAGTACTGAGCTGTTTATTAGTTAATGACTTCCACGATCCTTGAAAAGGTGGAGCACAGCTTTAGTGTGGATGTTCATTCAAGTGTAAATGTTGCACACTGTTCAACCTTCTTTTTTAGCAAATGGAAATTTGCCGTCACATGTTTGAGCTCCATCAATAAATAAACCAGACGCAAATAAACAGATAAATAAATAAATATGAGACGAGTCGCAAATGGGCATCCGTCAGTATTAGTGATGGAACGATGTCAGCCAGGATCACGCTTCACTTGAGGGGGAGTGCCTGTGTGAGGGAAGATTCCTGCTGATTGCATACACACGCGCATACGCACGCACAATTCCCCCTGAGATCAGCTTTTGACCAGACACACAAGCCTCTTCTGCTTTATTCAAGTTCTTTCTTTTTCTCTCTCTCCCCCTTTATTTCTTCCCTGTCTCCTCCCTCTCACTAGGCTTCCAGATTTTGCCCTCTCGGTGCTCTCGGCTGTGTTCTGCCTCTTTCCTTACATTATTTTTTGTCTTTCTTTTACAACCTCTCTCTCCCCTCTCTCTTTCTTTCAACAGGACTGCACTGAGAGGCAGTGGTGGTGTTAGTGGAGCTGTGTCTCTTTGTGCTGTGTCAGTGCTTTGAAAGCCACCGGTCTGATGGAATTTCTGGTGTGTACCCACAGTTATGTGCCATCATCAGCTTCTGCTCCATTCAGCACGTCTCTGAACCGTCTGCTCCCTCAGGCAACACAAGCAAAAACAACTAAAGCTTACACTAGCATTACCTATTATCACTATTAGCAATGAGATACCTCTTACAGACTTTAGTGAAAAATCCCATCTAAATTGAATTAAAATTTAAATAAAGCTAAATAGAAATGTTAATAAAAAATACAAGAACAACTGGGAAAAAAAATTAAATTATATATCTTGCTCTACATTCAGCTGTGAGGGGTCACATTTGAGCAGACAAGAGTGCATCCCTGGAGTATCTTCATATATAGTGTTTCACAGTACTGAGCTGTTTATTAGTTAATGACTTCTTTCCACGATACTGAGTTTGACTGCCCAACTCTACATTTGAGCTTCAGAAAGCATATTTTTTTACTCTCCTCAGGCTACATCATCTTGTATAAATACAATATATTCCTCACACAAAGCATAACAGAAACGCTTCTATACTAAAGTGAGTGGTAAAATAAAACAGTGTACAGTACTTTGACAATCTGACTGTAATTCTGTCAAACTGCCACTGTGATTCTTTGCCTATGGCATGCACATGCTATTGAATCGATCAAAAACGAACACGTGCGCTCTGGCAGCATGTTGCGCACTAGTCAAACCCCAGGAAAACATTCGGGAAATGAGCACTAGCCTCCTACCTACTCCCATAATTCCCCATTAATGTCTAATGCATTCACAATGTTAACAAATTGAACCTTGTTGTAAAGCATGTATCAATGTCAGTGATCAATACACCACACCCTCCATCCTAAATATAATATCATATCATATCATATATAAAGATATCACATATATCATATAATAGATATCACAAATAATAATGCAATACACAGCAGAATGCACCAGGGGCCGTATGGAGCTCAGACTGTGCTTCAGCTCTGCAAGACACTGCCACTGTGATTCTTTGCCTATGGCATGCACATGCTATTGAATCGATCAAAAACGAACACGTGCGCTCTGGCAGCATGTTGCGCACTAGTCAAACCCCAGGAAAACATTCGGGAAATGAGCACTAGCCTCCTACCTACTCCCATAATTCCCCATACCTACTTATTACACGCATCCACCTCTGCAAATGGAAAGGTAAAATATAAATTTGCACTGCAGCGCCTGACAGATCCCAGATAGTAAGGACACACAAATGCAGACGCTCTTCAGCCGCTATTTGTCTGTGGTAATAGACACCTCACACTGTTAAATTGTGGGGTGTGCCACCAAAAATGGCATTAAAAGCTAGCGTTGTCCTTTATTCTCCTCTAGCAGAAGCAAATTCCTGTGAACGCTGCTTTATTTACGGTAGGCCTACACTGATCGTTATTGGAACACTCTCTCTCCAATTCATCATGACTACGGCTTAATCACTCTGCCGAGGTTTTCGACTGTGGACGTCCCTTTGGAGTATTATCAAACCAATATTTTAAGGATGGGAGAAGTGAGGGCTGTGTTTAAAAAGCTCATTGGGTCTGATTTGAGAGATACAGCTTTCACTTTTTCCCCGAAGTGAGTTATGACTATATTAAGAACATCTCAAGCCGGGAGTGAAATCAATTCCGTAGTGAAAATATGCCGGGCTAAAATCAGATCAAACTCTCAATTATGCGCTGCTGAGGGATATTTGCCCTGGCAAATTGATCCAGTATTGACAATTAGCACTTAAGGTGACCTTTCATAAGGCCCATTTGTTTCCGCTTTATACAAATGACTGAGTACAGCAACAAAAAGGAATAAGTAAAAACAAAACATAAACCCATAAAAACCAAAAGCCTTTAGAATAGCAAAAGTAAAGGTGACACCAGAAAGCTTTTTTTGGCGTATGTTTCCATCTTGGTCTCTACTCGCATCAATTGGAGCTCCCCTCATGCTGGGGGAGAAGGCAGTGGACAAAAGCAGCCAAGCCTGAGGTTCTTTATGGTGCTGTGCAATTGACTTCCTCCTGAAAGGGCTGTCGCCGGGAGCCGACCCGGCCTTCTTTGCACACACACAGAGCACAAACTCCTCGAATCCACGGCCAACGCTGTGTGCTCAGTGTGAGGGTAACAAGCAGCCACCAGTTTCTTTTTAGCAGACTTTAGAGGTCGAAAGGCTCTTGTTGGAAATCAAATGGCTCAGGTCGACACACATTGACAAATGGAAAAAGGAGCCACACAGGACTAGCATTTTACCAAGATCTGATTTTTCTTTAAGAATGGATGTGTCACACGGTCAGCTTGTTTAAGTGCCTCGATAAAACCACCCATCAGATATATGCTCTGTGGTTGTTCAAACGCTACATAAAATCCTCATCTTTATCTCTATCATGGTTCCTCACCTACACCAACAGATGACCCTCACAGAGTCTTCTCTATCCATCTAAACTTCGACAGAACAAATCTTTACTTTCGGATTTAAACTTCACCATTACACCATTTTTCCATGGCCTCTCAGCCCCTCATCCCTGTTCCACACAGCTCCACCCTTTCTTCTGAAGAAAAATATCCTTATCTATCACGAGCAGGTGATAAGTCTTGAGAAAGCGTCACTGTGCAGCACTTCTCCTTATTGATATCTGGGATCTACTAAGTCATCCACACCATCGCCGAGTGCACTACCCTCTGGTCCCTTCAGCCCTGAGCAAATCACGTTAGCCCTTCTTCCTGCAGGAGCGCCCTGGGGTGAGCTACATGAATAACATCTATCAACACCCTCAAGTGGAATGCTTGAGGTTTGGGGAAGTGGGGATCTTAGCTGTCAGGCGAAAAGTGTTACAGGCAACACTACTATCTAATGGCTGTGGGTGTGAGAGTGGAGATAAAGTGTGTAGGTGGTTGGTTTGGTGCGTGTAAAAAGGAAGCGGAGGGATCAGGGATTAATTGCTCAGGGATTTACGATCGCAGTTTCAGGTCTGTAATATGATAACACCGATTAATTATTGCAGTAACAAAGGATGTTTTTCTGTCAATATTGCAAGGAAGTAAAATGACAGCAAAAACAATGGGGGTAGAGACAGGGAGGACGTATAAAAAATGGCCTTGCTTCATTAAGAGGCAGAGGTAAGGAACAAATTATGGAGAGATAATTTACTATGTGACGGGAAGGGAAGGAGAGGAAAAAAAAAAAAAAAACTTAATCTTTGTCCGGCTTTCGTATTCTCTACCGTCTTCCTCCTGTCTTTCTCATTTGCTACTTCACAGATTCATCCCTTTTCTGCTTTTAAAATTTCATGACTGAAAATAGGTAATTTAATCTTCATTAAACATACAAGGCTCACTTTCTACTCTGCCTGAGCGAATTAACTAGTAGACCAGGGGCAGAATAGACACTGGGGTTCAAATCCCATAACCCTGGCACGCTTTATATCGCCGCGCCTGTTTTTAATAAGCCATTTCTCCACAAATCAAAGTCAAACAGGAATCCCTGAACCCAGGGAAACTTTTGATGGACGAAAGAATGAAGGTGAAAGCCCAGGAAGGGAAGGTTAGAGATTTTAATGACTTGGAAAGGCAGTAAATAAATAAAATTGTCTCCCTCAGAAATCTGATTGATGTGCCTTTTGGGATGCCCCATATGAAAGAGCTACTCAGCCTGTGGCTTTCATCTGCGACCAGAGAAATCGATGCCAAGGATGTATGAGCAGCTACCTGTCTCTATCCAACAATCTCTTAGAGTGCCCTTGGCATTCAAACAGAAGATTTTTAGTGCGGAGTGGACCAGAGGAAGCCTTCATCACAAAATACCACTTTCAAGGTTACCCTTGAGATCAGTGCAGAACCCTAACACAAGCAAAAAAATATGTAGAAATCCACTGTCAAAAGTTTCTAAATGCATTGGCTGTAAGACTAGGAAAACCATATTTGCCATATCAATACAAATAATTACATCTCAAGTCTTTCAGTGGAACACTCGAAGAGTGTACACTCCACATCAAAGCAACAACTGAAGGCCATTAAACTGAAGAAAAGTCACCGAAACACAATGTGCTACAAGTCAATTCATGCTATTGTGTAAGCCACAGTATCTTTGTTATACTTTTAGTGGGCAAAGCTAGGAATACTGACAGCATTTACAAAACCTGATAGCAAAATATAGGTCAGATCTGACCAGGGATCCTGCAATAAATCGGTCTTTCAGACCTCTTTTTCCTCCACTGAGTTTCAAATTTGTGACACTATTTAAAATGGATTACCCATTTACCGTATCTCTACTGGCACAGTGCTTGGGTCTGATCTTGAGCTGAAACGGCTGCATGCTCATGGTCGTGTTACCATGTTACCCAAGTAAAAGGCAGTCTGCTGCCCTAAGGCTGTAGCACGCTGACCTACATCAATGCACCAATGCTTCAGAGCCTAATTAATAGAACTTGTAAGCCTAGTAACCATTTTGTCATGTTTGGCTGGTTTCTTTATTGTTGCATGCATGATTAATGCAACTATACTGCAAATGCTAAATGACAATCATTAAATCATTTGGGCTGGAGATGAGGAGCATGCTATTTTGTTTAAGGATTCTGCTCATCTAAAGCTGCATTTTAAAGGGATAGTTCACCCAGAAATGTCATCATTTCCTCCGCACTTCTTTTGCAGAAAACAGAAGAAGATATTCTGGGGTCACTGGAGTCCAAACAAAATTGTACTTTTGGGTGAACTATCCCTTTAACTACAAATCCTAAGTAGCTTCTTGGCAAGCTACAGTTTCAAAGTAGCTTCTCCACAAAGTGTTAAAGCAGATGCCTGTCCTCAAATAGATCCTTTTTCACAGAGGCACATCCAAAAGTGTCCTAAAGTAAAGGTGTCTTAAATTATTAAATCAATTCTTGCTAGAACACTTACATTTTGAGTAAATCCATAACATATCTAATTAACGTTGCCTTTAGTTATTGGTTAATAAATTGTTAGATCTCACTCGCCAGTGATTGAGCTAGAAGCTAAGAATCAGTTCAGCTGAGACATTTTCACTGCATGTTGTGTCCTACTACTGCTTTACACTAGAACACTCTGACAGTGTCTGACAGAAAAAAAATAGATTAGCTAATTTATGAGGGTGTGGAAAGTGCCGTTCAGTATTTAAATAAAGTGGTAATACAATGAATTGTACCACAGTCAGCTGTGTTTTCCCTCTCGGGATTTATAGTGCATGATTCCCATTGATATCAATGGATTTGCAATGTAATGTAAACTCAAGTTTGTAGGTGCACACTCACAGTAGCTTTATTGAGAGAACTAGCTTTCGTCTCTTTATCTCAAATGCACACAAAAAGAAAGAGAAAGCGAAATAGTCTTACAGTACATGCTACATAGAATTGACACTCTACATGCATGTGGTACTCTTTACTGTGTTTTACTGTCAAAATGACAAAATTCTTTGGAGTTAATCATTATTTTAGCCTTTTGTATCTTTAAGACGAAGCAGAAGCCACTTCCTACTAGTTCCATCCTATTCGCTAACACTCACCCATCACTGTCCACACTTTGATTTCAGCAATTCAGTTCAAATGAACGTGATTAATATTCATGAGCCTAGCAGCCTGTCAGACCTTAGCACATTTTATATTATTATTATTTGTTGAATTTGTAATATTATTTTAGGACTATTGCTAGTCTTTTTAAAGAAACAATTCTCAACAAACCCCACTGATCCAGACGCTGAATTCATACTGATATATTCAGAATGGTTCATGTAGCATTAAAACAGCAGAAAGCTACAAGATAAAACACATTCACTGACATCATAAATAATGTACATATTCACCAAAGGGCTCAGTGTGGTACTGGATATGCTTTATACAGGCATTTCTGTAGCTGTGCCATTCAAAGGTGTGCAAAGCATAATGGTGAGGGGAATCTGTTTCGTGCACACATTAACAAGTAATTTCAGGCATATAGAATATAAGAAACTGGCATACACACACTTTAAAGACCCACACAGACTCTGTGTGCGATAAAGCTCTATCAAAGTGGTTCTAAAGCAGGCCAGGGCAGAGAAAGGCTAGAATCTATTAAAAAGTGAGAATTTTTGGTGCTCTGTGCATGGGATGACACTTAAACAGAATGGCAAGCTTTATAGGAAGAGTAAAGAGAGAGAAAAAAAATCCATGAATGGGAATTAAGGAAAGCAATGACCCTTCAGACAGATCATTTCTATTCGCCTTTCACAGGCGTGGACGTGCTGCCATGCTTCATCACTGCAAGGGTGCGCTAGTTAGGTCATCTACCGTAGGATGGCTAGAAACAGGAGAAACTAGCCTGAGCTTCAACTACTGGAGAGAATACAAAGGAATGTCTGCACTCCCAGATCAAAAGTTGATTTCCTCAAAAAGAATCTTACCTAATATATGTGAACAAAACATCTCATCACACTCTTAGATAATGCTCAAATCAATGCACTGATGGAAATCTTGTTGGGAGTCAAATATTTCTAAGGCTTTGTTCACACTGCACTTAAATCAGATTTATTTTTTCAAATTTATTCTTTAAACACAGACATGTTGCAAGTAAAGAAATTAAATCAGACAGTTCAGACAAATGTTCCCTCCGCTCATGTCCATTATAAATGATCGTCTATAGCTATGTCCAAGTTCACTCATTTTAGCTCTTTACTCATTACACGTCATATTTTTACACGTTGACAAAAAAATGTCAAAAAATGACAATTTATTTTAAAATCCTTATTAAGTAAACCACAAACAACTGGAAAAGTCATGGAATCTATGATAGCCACTTGCCATTTGTACCTGTTTCACTTGTACCTTCTTTATTTTTATATTGCTTGTAATTTTTACTAGCCATTGAGTTGTTCATCCGCACCACTTAATTCTGATTATAACACTTTTATAACTGTGTTTCATTGGCTCTGTGTTGAGATTCAACAACAAAGATGGATCTAAACTATTTCATGCATTTTGCATGATGTTATGCGTCTATATCCGATTTGGCCATTCAGGCTGAAAAATTTCCAAAATGTGCATATTAATATGTTTTGATTAGACTTTGTAAAAATTTGATTCTGATATTCAGACTACAATCAATTAAACATATTTGAGTTGAAAATGCCAAAAAAACAAACAAACAAAAAAAATTCTGATTTCAGGCAGCCTGCCTGAACAAAGCCTAAGAGAGAAAGCTATCTGTACACATCCAGTTGTGGAGCTCAGTATAGTTTGTTTAGAGTTCAACCAAAAATTGTTTCGAGTCCAGGCAATAAGCAAGTGTTATAGGGAGAACAGCAGGGCGAGTGGGGTAAACATAGGGTCATTTTGTTACCATGGTTAGCACCTGGCCACCGAGGTGCAGAACAGGAAGGGCTTTGATCACCTGCAACGATGACGAAGTGGAAATTGACAGAAAAAGAGAGAGAGAGAAAAAGAGGGAGAGACGTCAAACAAGAGGTATTTCAGGAGTTCGTAACCAATTATCCACTCTGAAACTCTCAGTGTTGTCAAACCTCAGCCCACACACTCATCAGAAAAAGAAAGAGAGAGAGAGAGAGAGAGAGAGAGAGAGAGAGGACGAGCGACACTCAGCACAAGAAAGCGAGAGGAGAGAAAGAGACAGAGTATGAGAAAGAAGAGAGAGAGAAAGAGCACTGGTGAGGTTTAATCTACACACTCGCTTCTCTCCTAAATGTCAGTCTTATTCAAACAGATGTCAGGGAGACTGGGCCACAGAGCTGGATGGAGTAGGTGAGCTCTGAGCATGCAGCTCTCTCTTCCTGGCGGCAGCTGGTTGGCAGGCTCTGTCAGGGGGCAGCGCTTGGGGGCCTCGCAGCCCCACTGAGTGGGAGACAGGTTTGATACAGCATGACACCTTACTTATTCATGCCCTCTTATTAGACCTCCGCACTGACACAAGGGATCATGGGAAGAACTTTTTTTTTGCAAGATGAGATGAAGTGAAGCCAGAAAAACAGTGCAGGGACAAATCAGCGCTGCTGAGCATGCTGGTATATGGAGATGAGGTACACTGATGTGGCGATCTAAAGTTTCCCCCATGCATTTCCTCCTGATGTCTTTTGGCATGTTTTTCTTATCTGGCTTTTCTAATGATGCTGAGGTTTTCTTTTTTTTTTTTTGTCGGTCACAACATATATCTCACTACATCCCAGGAGGATTTCTAATGACACAAATGGGTTTATGCACTGTAAGCATGCAAGGACAAGGACTTTGGGAAAAGAGTGACTTATTGGGGACATCGTACGAGGCTGTTCTGGAAAGCTACAGCAGTTATAGACACTTGTCTGCCCGTCCTTGGCATTTCAATTCGAACGTAGCACCTACAGCAGGTGGTCTGCTTCTCCTCCCTTGGGTCAGAGCGATTCATCATGGAAGGATGGAATACGTTAACATTAAGATTATGTTAAACCATCCTCCAAGGACCCAGAGTCTACAATCAATTTCTGTAATCAGTGACTTATGAATGGTAATGTGGTAATGAATCCAATATGAAAACAGTTTTGAGGCGGAGACCTACAGAAGGGCAATAAACTGAGCCAAATTTTACAAGTGTTACTTCGGGTTTTATGTTGTTGAAGGAATAGTTCACCCAAAAATTTACATTTAATCTTTCTCACACCAAACATAGAATGACTTTTTTGTTCTGTGGAACACAGAAAGATAATTTTTGAAGAAAGTACACTACTGTTCAAAGGTCAAAAGTTTGGGGTTATTTATTTATTATATTATTATTATTATTAAAAAATCTTAATATATTTTTTTAAAACTCTGATACCTGTACAATGAGATATTAGAATCGTATTACTAAAATATCATGTGACACTGAAGACCGCTGATGAAAATACAGCTGTGACATCACAGGAATAAATTCCATTTTAAAATATAATTAAAAAAATAATTAATTGTAATAATATTTCAGAATATTACAGCTTTAACTGTATTTTTAAACAAATAAATGCAGCCTTGGTGATCATAAAACACTTTCCAAAAAATAACTAAGCATAGGAAATGTGTTTTAAAAAGTATGCAACAGCACCATTAAAGTATCATAAAAGTACTTCATATGGATAGTGCATTATACAAGTCTATTGAAGGTGAACAGGTTTATTTGAGGAACAGACTGAAACTGAAGCTACTTTATGGTGCTTTTGTGTCCTTTTCAAAGCCAGAAAGCTCTAGTGCACATTCTTTGTACTTCCATTAAAAAATAACAACAACAACAGGTACATACTTCAAAACATCTCCATTTGTGTTCCACGCAAGAAAGGTCATTCAGCTTTGTAAAAACATGAGGATGAGTAAATGATGACAAAATCATCATTTGTGGGTGAACTATTCATTTGAAGGCAATGTGAAATGTAAAGCAAGAGGAGGTGCAGGTATAAGCAGTCTTACCATTGCGTGGGGTTCGTTTCCTGCGGTCACGGAAGGCTGCTCCAGACTGCAAGGCCTCCATCAGACTGTCCATCACCCCTGTCTCGTCACCTTCTGTAGAGAGGACAAAGTTGCCTGTCAGAGCTCAGTTCCATGTACAACACATTCACATAGACTCCAACTCACATGCACAAATCCACACACTGTGGTCAGGCTACTAAAAAGGTCAGGCTACTAAAAACTGAGTGTGGGAGTAAAAGGAAAAGCGAAAACAGAACAGCAATAAGGCAAGGCAAATGGGGCAGAGGGTAAAGAGAACAGCGCGGCTCCCTAAATGCACGAATGCTTCGAGGCGGCGGCTAACATATGGAGAGGTGCCAGAGGATGAAAGTGTTCACTGATGGCCATTGACAGGTATTCGCTCTGCGACTTGCACAGGGGAGCTAAGTGCTCTTTACCAAGATTTAGTGTGGAGCCGGTCAATACAGGGGCTTTTTATCATTGTTCGATGACAGTGGGATGTGCCTCGAAAATGGTCGTGCCACCGAAGTGCAACGCGTCTTTTGACTTCAAAAAGACAATGAGGCGTGTGGCTCATTGACAAATTGCAGGGAGAAACAATCAAATTTACGATTTATTCATTTCTCTCAGCAAAATATGGAGGAATAAGAGACACTTTAATTGTCTAATACAATTTTTTAAAAATCTTTTTAATTGCCAACATTCCAGAAATATGATGATACCCTTGCAGTGTGATGTTATAAAGACGACACCTCATTATGATAATGTATCAATTAAATAAACACATAATTAAAGAAAAAAATATATAATTAAGATATTATTAAATAATATTTAAAATAATATATTTAAAATTTTATTTTACATAATCATATAATCAATACAAAATCAATAAATATTGATTAAATATCAGATTACATATGTTACCTCATTCCTTAATATGCAGTCGCATTCTTCCACAACTTAATATACTGTATTTCCTTGACTTCCACTTGTAAACTTTCAAAGCAATTTTTTTCTTGCATGGGCATATGGCGCAGAACATCTAAAGCATCGGTAAACGATGGGGTTCAGAAATAATCTTTGGGTCTTTTATCTGGGTCATCTATCTTTACCCAGCATTAATGAGACTGAGGGTCCCCACTATATCATAGTGGTCCAGCAGAGGCATTATTTTAAACTAGAATCATTATGGTGACTTATTGTTGCGTGTGGGATTGTTTCATCAATTCTTTTGTGTATACGATCAAGCCGTTCTGTGGAAATATTTAGTGAATGGGTTGGGATTCGACGTCTGCCTTGGCAGAGAGAAAACGTCTGTGGCGGAGATGCCGGTAGCTTTAGGCAGCAGTTTCAGGCGTGTTAATCAATCTTTTGTTTCCTCGCGCATTCAAAGTAGATGACAGTCAGCAAATTGAATTTACAAAGAGGAAGAAAGTTGACACGGCTAGATAATTAATTTCAGAAAATGCCACACACTCGCTACACTGAGGCAGAACTGCACAAGTGCATTTTCCGCTGGAAGCAGCAGCGCGAATACTTATACGTTAAACACACAAAGGCAAAATATTATGATTAAAAAGAATAAACAAACAGTAGCAGTGGGATAAAATGAAAATAAAACGATTCATGTTCTTTTCAAGCCTGGCTTCTACTGTATCGTTTTCTCAAAAATCAAAGCAGCGGTTCATACAGTGTGCTGTGTTTAATAGCCACCCAGATTAAATCAAGCTAATTAAACTAGCTGTTCCAGAACAAACCAGAGCAGAACAAGCATGGCTTATCTCTAATTGCTCTTCAACACCTTGGCAGATAGCTTTGCTCATTGGTTTAAACCAGGACATGCATCTTGCTGGCTCCTTCCACCGAGCATGCCATCGTCCTCTGAAAGCAATGACAGTTCCTAAAGTAGCTGCATCCCAAGTTTGCGTCCCCAAAACACGTCCACATCCATCTGACGCCCAAGCTAGGTGTTCAGGGGGCAGGTAAACATTTATTACGGGCACCATGATTTCGGAAACTTCTCGACAGCTCCCTCATTTCCTTCGTTTTGGAGACCTAGACATCACAAGGGGCACCTGACACTTTGATCAATTTGTCCTACTTCTTGCTTGCTTAACTGTAACACAATTCATCATCTGCAATGGCCAGGACAGGAGAGCTGGGAAGGCTGGGTTCACAGGATCTCAGACACGAGAAAGCAAAATTACTAAAACGGGAAACATGCTCCCAAGCGATCCATGACTGCTCCATTAACAATGTCCTGTTGGGCCATGCTTCCACAAGAACCAGCTGGACTCTTGATCTCTCCACATGGATCTGAGAGGAACTGCCAGAGCATGTGGTCTACATTATTTCTCTGTCTCATCAGTGTAGGATGTTTTAAAAGCAGAGAATCTATTAAAAGAACTGGAAAACCGAAGATGTCTGATGCAATATTATTCAAGGAACACATTTAAAGTTAACTCTAAGATCAATCAACAACACTGTGCCCTTTTTGCTTTGTGACAAAACTCAGGACAAACAGTCTTCAAGGAAACACAACAAAAACTTTTAAAACAACTGAACAAACACAACATATACATATACACAACATAATATTATTGTTTTGGGAGTGTGAAATTAACCAACACAACCACCAAAATCACTTTTGCCATTATCATAATCATGGCATATTAATTTACACGCTCTTTTGCTAAAGACAGCATAAATGGGCTAGCAACAAATTACTCATGTAAACAACTTCCTTTCAGTTTGACAGTCTGTGCAAACACTCAGATTATATATTTAAAATATATGGATAAATATGACAAATTATTAATATTTATTGCTGTATTGGTGCATATATAATTTTAAATATCATTTTTCCTTGTGTGAAAAACACTTTGGAAAACATGTTTTGATTAACAAAATTTTCCTTCTGGTTAAAAATATGGTTACTCTTACTCCTTTGGCCATATCAGTGAAAATGTATCATTATTGAGATTTAAGATACATATATATGCTGTTTACAAAATATATAAAATGTTTAGCCATACCACCCAGGCGTATTTGCAAAGAAGTGTTTCAGACAACTAACTTCAACAACATAAAGTGAACTCTTGTAACAGCTAGCCTTGTATCTATATCTTCTCTGTTGTCAGTCTCTTTCTGCTACCTATCTCTTTACTGTCTGGCTATCAGCTGGTTCTCTGCCCCTCAGGCTCCTGCCAAATGTACCAGAAATACCCTGGGGCCCTGTTCAGTCTCTCCAATATATTTATGGGTGCACTATCACATTTTTAATTAGGGGATAACAAGCACAGCCCTCTGCCGGATTTGTGAACTTCACACATCAGATTAGCTTCCCCAACAAGCACCCTGGCAGAGGGTAGGAGCTTATCTTCTACGGCACAGGGGGAGAGAAATGGGGGAGGAGAGAAACAAAGTCAAGTGTCACAACGCGTAAGAAGAAGCAGTGGGGGAGAAGGGTTAGTGTGTTAAAACACAAGCTTGTGTATTCTCATAGTGTGTGTGCAAGTGTGGCATCACAACATCTGGAGGACTGAGTCATGGAGAAGGGCTGCCGAAGCGAGACTGCGCAGGTCTTAAAACCCCCAGTGAGACACTCAACGGAGCGGACTGGCTGACATTTAATTATTTCTACAACGTATGCACGTGCACGCTCGGCCTCTCACACTCGCTCTCTTCCTTTCTCATAGCTGGTATCAACACCATGCGTCTAGTAATGCTTGTGTGCCACTGTATATGTAACTGAGCTTTGCTAAAACACTGACTTTGCAGCAAATCATCAGGATTAGGAGATTACGGTGTATATGAAATCGCCCCATACACCAGAGTGTTAACAGAAGCAGAAACTGTTTTTGTTAACAGAAGCAGAAACTGTTTTCATCTGCTGTGTCACAATGGCATGACCAGGGTTCAGTCTGTTTAAGACTGCGGCGGGCTGAGGATAAAATGTTACGGTGATGTATTCATCATACATTAACGCCAGTCAAATGGAGGGACTTAAAAGAGCCAGATGTCTTTCGTGTCACTAAACTGTCAGTCAAATGCCAAACCAGCTTTGAAGAACATAAAGTCCTATAAATAAACAAAAGGAAGCAGTATGACTACTGAAGTACTAAGTTGCTAATTTATTTTATAAGAAAAAAAGCAAAATAAATACATTTAAATGGAAGTTGTAGCCACTGTTGCTCTTTATTACGAAAACAAACAAAAAAATTACTTGCAGTTTCTTTGTAACTGTTTGTAAAATCTACTAGTAATTTCTGAGTGAAAATTGCTTTTTTGCTCCTTTTCTTAGTGAATATCAATTATGCAGCAGTGCCAACAAGCCCTGTTCATAAATTCAACCTGCTATCTGTCCACAGTGTTGAACGAAAACAAGGAGGATCGATTGAGAACTCATTTTCTGTTGGTTCTCAAGAAGACAATTGCTCCAGGGAGGCTAAAACGCACAAAACTTTCGCCTCTTAAATCTAAACAACAAAGACCCATCCAGAGGACATTATATCTATTACTGTGTCCTCCCAGTGACCGGCCTACAGCCATAGACCCCAAGCTCTCATTTCCACATTAATAAAAGCTAAAAAGCATCTTAAAGCTCCCTGCTTGAAAAAATATGAGCAGTGTCCACCATCTTTGTCCCTTCTTGTCCTTCAGTTTTTTTTTGGAAAGCATGTTAATCTACCTGTCACCCTGGAGAAATGCACCTGTGCAATTAACCTTGTGCATACGTTGTGAACAAAGCCCTGCGTCGAGGAGCCAGGTGCATCTTGTTTCCCTCCTGCCACTCTTTGTCTGAGAGATTCCCTTTCACCGCAGCAACTGAGAGTGCATTAGCAGCAGAGTCAACAGTCCTGCCGGTTCCAGCCTCGCACCTGTTATGAGGTGCTGTCTCTCTGGAGGATCTGACACGAGATATGACACTGTGACCTGTCAGCTGGCCTGCTGGAGTGAGAGCTCCAAAGCACGCCGAGAGAATGAGCCCGGACTCGGGAGTAATGAAGAAGATGGATGTGGCACCAGACAGGCATTTTGGAGCGTTTTGCTGGAACAGCTTGATGTGAAAACCCACTTATGTCTGTGTGTAATTTAATTAGGGATGCTCACACATCCCCTCCTTGAGCGGGGCACTCCCTCTTCGAGTTCACATAGGCGCCAAGGGGTCTGGGCCTCAGACAATGAGGAGCGGAAAAGGGGACCAATGAGATTGGCGTTTGGAGGTGGCCAGAGCAGATAACTACTCCACCCAGGTTATGTCCATCCCTCGTTCAAGGCGGTTGATTGGTCAGCTGGGAGGAGATGGAAGTGGATTAGATGGCGTGGCTATTTCACAAGCGTCGCAGAGACAGAAACTCCAGCTTCGATGCTCCGGACAGCTGCATATGCATGAATAAATAGAAAAACGAAAACAAAAATAAAGTGGATGGATGCTGCATGGCTCTGCATTAGAGGATGTCAGACATGCTTGGTTTGGGAGGAGGAGGAGAAAGGCTAAAGTGTAAACTCCAGGAATAGACCATCATACAGCACGACTGGCTTATGAGAGGCCGATGCATTTGCATATTCAGCTCACAAGGAGAAATAAAAGATAGCTGAGCTCTGCCGTACGTGCTCCACATTTTTCTTGCCATCTTTCCATATGCTAATGAATCTCCACAGTGGTTTATCAGGTTGGTGATGCTTAGTGATTGTTCCCTGCTCTCCTTGCCATCTGCTTGCTGAGATCACAGACCACATGAGCCTGGCTTATCTGAGAATACACTTCATAAATCATCCAGCAAGTCCGGCACTTACTGTATCTCGTAAGGGACGAGACAAAGAGATCACTGTCTTTCTTGCTACAGTGTAATCCCTATGTATGACAAACAAAACACCTGTGTTTCAAGCACTGTTGTTGTCCTTTCCAAAATATGTCATTAATTTTCTTCTCGGAGGATTTAGGCTTTGAAAATGCAATGTCCGGGCTCTGTGCAGCGAGCTTAATTATTTTTGAGTGACTGCGGAGTGGCTCTCCAGGTCCGAACTCTCGACGAGGAATTATCAGAATGTAGACCACCCATGGCTGTAAATTAATGACATGCAACAGCGCAAATGTGCGCTCGGAGAGTGGGAGGGTGCTGGCGGTGGAGGGATTCTCAGATGTATCCACTCATTTCTGCTATGACCTGAGGGAGAGTGGGCTAAATTAAGTTAAAAAGGCTTAAAGTGATTAGGACATTTAGTGCTACCCTAATTAGGGATGGCTACACAAAACAGCATTACAAAGAGGAGGAAAAAAGTTTCTTATTTAAGGGAAAAAATGACATGTATTTGAAGATGGAAATATTCTCTGAAGGAAAATCGGGGAGATGAAAATGAACATATTATCGTGGAATAATCACAGGCGCTGTATCTCTTCATTTCAGAATGTGGAGTCAGACGGGAACATATTAATGGGAATATGGCGGGTTTCCTGGATGTCACCATGACTTACACAGATGCTTATCTTCATAAATCAATGACTTTGCTCCTCGCACGTTAGATATTTAGAGACGGCTAACGTGTCTCTGGCCAGACTGATGGCAAAATTCGCCATGGTATCATCGCCTTAAGGCACACGGGCATCTGGCTGCTGATACGGCACAAGCTAATATGCGGTTATTTATTAGAATTGATGCACTACAGCAGATAAGCTTGGCGCCCTTGTTGGCGTCTTTCAAGGTAATGACAAAAAAATTCACAATGCCAGCAGTCGCACGCTCCGAGATTTCCTGACTGGAATTTGCTTATGCTTGGGAACCAGCGGGCTTTGGGATGTAACGTGGCATTCTTCAAAAGAGGATTGAGCTCCCTGACAGTGGGTGTAAATAACACTGAAGAGCTGATGGGGAGCACTGATATGCATATAGGACAGACGCTCATTTCTCGGCACCGACACTGAAGCCTGCAGACAGCCCAGATTTAATATGATAGTTAAAATACAGATAATGACATGCCATAGTCGGCTCAGCATTATGCAACGGTACTTATCTGGTCCACTTATTCATAATGACCAACGTGGTAGATGGCATATCTCAATGACTAATTAAAAATCGGAATGATAATTAGAGGAGAGACAGTGGGGTGTGTGGCTTCTCGTGGTTTTCTGTTTGCATCACACAGATTAACATATTCTAAAGTCACGACCTTTATCAGAATTACCTTTCTGCCTGGAGACCTGCACACAGTCACCTGCTGACTGACATATGTGTGTTGTCATATATGTGTGTGCTTTTTAAAATTATCTTCATTTGAGGGCTATTTTTTCAGCATTTAGTCCCTACACTTTTAAAAACATTAGTGTATGGTGAAAAAATAGCTCTCAAATGAAGATCATTTTAAAAAGCACACACATTTAAGTTATGAAGTGAATGATTCAAAGTCTCTTATGAAGAGGACCCACTGTGCTCAACCGACTGGGACAGGGCTATTTAGTCTGATTGCTTGTGACAAAGTGTTTCAAATATGTCTGGAAACATTCTTCTTACAAAATTCTGTTTGGTGCAGAAATTACACTTCACAGACTATATAAAGATGCCCAAAAAAATAAGTGCACACAAACTGCGCTACACACAGAAAGAATTAAACTGAACCTGCCGACTGTCTGTCTATGACTGAGAGCGTTGAATGAATAGTAATGGGTTATAGAAAATATTCAGACATAAAGAGCAGTATTCATTCTGAAACCCACTGGCAGACCTTACAAAACTGAGCTCAACCATACAGATATTCAAACGAATACACCAATCTTCCTTTTAGCACTTTAATCCGACACTATTTTTTTTTTCTAAACCTTTAAAGGGATCATTTGTACTGTCAGACTGGAAAGTGAAGCTACTTTCTTCCTGACTCTAGCAGATGTGTGCCAGTCTTATTTAACAGCATCATTTATTGTACCGTCTGGTTTTTATATGGCGCAAGAAATATGTTATTCACGATGACTCAGCAAGGTGACCGCAAACAACAACAACATTCTCCGTTTTCTAACTGGCCTAGAGATGTGAAACACCAGCATTGGGGAAAATGACAACACAGCAAAATCGAGTCGAATATGTTGAAAAAGATTTTTAGACGCCGCAGTAATCGAACAGAATGAGAGGACAGATTTTCTCCTTTGCCTGTGTCGTGTTTGTTACTGAACTGGCTCAAATGAACAGAATTACTGGACAGGGTCATGTCTCTTTTTGTCCTCAGTCAAAACATGTCTCAACTGAGCCAAATCTGTAACATTATATCTGTATAAAAAGACAACAACAGCTGGGTAAATGTTGGAGGGCAGCACTCACATGCAATATAGGAGTTTATCCAAGAGTAGGAAAGGACAAAACCATAAAGCTACACTTCACTAAAAATATGGCAAGAACAATTTCTGTGTTTTATGGAAGCCCGTATGACATGCCTCATTCAGCTCAGACACCACATGTGGCCACAAACACTTGTAGTGACCCACAACCGTGACCCTGAAACAGCCAGCAGGCTGAGAGACAGTATAGACAGGAAGACAGGAAGTCATATCATCTCTCAGTGATGTTTCTCAATGAGTGAGACACCCTGTATACAACATAGTTTCATATCCTCCGGCAAAATGGCCGCCCTGCTAGGACAAAACATATTTTCCTAATAAAGAAAGGAGGATTAGGTGGATTTAGGCCTATTTTACATCATTCCCCATTTACTTTCAGCGGGTTAAGCAATTTGGTGAATGCTGAACATCTGGTCAGTCTAAGAGAATATGGAAAGCCACTTAGAGGAAATTAAAACAAATGGGGGGCCGGGTAATGATTTCATGAGCAATTTCCCATATTAGGATTTCTAATACTTTACAAGAAAAACAGATTTCGCCCCACTGATGCCATACACATCAATCACATGGCACTCAAAATTGCTTGTGAAACCTTGCAAGGACACATTTCCAGACACCGTCTGTGTGACTTTAAAAATACTTTTAAAAATGAAAATGGTACAGATATTCATTTACCCAGCTCCACCGTCCCGTCAAACACATCCTCTTAACCCTAAATGAATTAAACCCTCATTAAAATAGACAGGAAGACAGGAAGTCATATCATCTCTCAGTGATGTTTCTCAATGAGTGAGACACCCTGTATACAACATAGTTTCATATCCTCCGGCAAAATGGCCGCCCTGCTAGGACAAAACATATTTTCCTAATAAAGAAAGGAGGATTAGGTGGATTTAGGCCTATTTTACATCATTCCCCATTTACTTTCAGCGGGTTAAGCAATTTGGTGAATGCTGAACATCTGGTCAGTCTAAGAGAATATGGAAAGCCACTTAGAGGAAATTAAAACAAATGGGGGGCCGGGTAATGATTTCATGAGCAATTTCCCATATTAGGATTTCTAATACTTTACAAGAAAAACAGATTTCGCCCCACTGATGCCATACACATCAATCACATGGCACTCAAAATTGCTTGTGAAACCTTGCAAGGACACATTTCCAGACACCGTCTGTGTGACTTTAAAAATACTTTTAAAAATGAAAATGGTACAGATATTCATTTACCCAGCTCCACCGTCCCGTCAAACACATCCTCTTAACCCTAAATGAATTAAACCCTCATTAAAAATGCATCTCATTGTTAATCATGTGCATGTGAAGGGCATTAGATATCAATTTGCAAAATGACTTCAAAAATCTCTTTATAGAAATAGTCCTTTGAAAAGGCCTTAAAAACTATAATTAATCAAAAGGTTGGACACTGGTTCTAATGAAAGAGAGTTGTGTGCCAAAAAGAGAGGACATATATGGAGAAAATGAGCAACACAATAGTACTGCCCTAATTTTAAAATACGTACATATGCACTTTAGCTCAAAGAAAACACAAAGAACGATTTTATTTTCTGTTAAGACACCCAACCGAGCCGCTGAATGGTGTTTGATTACAATGTTATTGGGTTAATTAATGTTTCTAAAGCAGAAATTTATTTTTTAAACCGCTCATACCCAAACAATCATTATAGTTTTACTTTTATTAATTTGATTTAAAAAAAGACAAATCATATTATTTTTCCCTTGTGGAAAGAAAAATGTTTACTGAAAAAAAAAGATTTGAATTCGAAAGAACTGCACTTTCTAATATCCTTCTGTAGGTGATCGAAAACAGCAGGTGAGATCTGTATTTAAGTTTAAGGGAATAACAGACAGATGCTGGCAATATGGAACGTTTACAGAATATAGCCAAACACAAGGACATTGTCTAATTCAAGAGCCAGAAAAAATTTGTAACAGCTTGCATAAAGCATAAATACACATTATATAATGCTTAACAGACATCACACTGTATGAAAGTTATATAGTCATACTGTCTAAAAGTTTGGGGTCATTAAGATTTTATGCAATATTTTTTTATTATTATTATTATTATTCAGAAAAAGTGGCTGTAAATGTGTTAACATTGTTACAGGAAATTTGTATTTTTAATAAATGCAGATTTTTTGCAATTTCTATTCATCAAATACTGAAAAAAAAATCATGGTTTTGATTAAAATATTAGGCAGTCTGCAACATTTCCTAAGAACCAAATCCACATATTAGAATGATTACTGAAGGATCAACAGTTATGTTAGATTGTATTAACATTTCACAATATGACTGTTTTACTGCATTTTTGACCAATGAAAGACTTCTTTCAATAACATTAGTATACAGTAGTATAGTGTCATATTCATATTCATATGCAAAAAAAGGCTGATCTGTTATATAATGCATCTGAATGTCTGCGGAGCCAAATGCACAACGGAACTCACTGACACTCCTTCTCTTTAAATCTAATGATGACTACAGCAGTTCAAAGATAAAAGTCTTTTTATGGGCTCTGACGCAGGGAAAGAGCTAACTAAAGATAAGGTATTCTCAACTGCACTAGAGGGTTTGTTATCCACTGTCTTTCCATCTGCATTATTACGAGCTCAGCATTCAATGTGGTCACTTCTTAGGAAACTAGCATGCTTCAGTCATCCTGCGGAAGCACACAGAGTCGAAGTTCTACATGTCATTTTCTCAAATGTAAGGCCACAGTAAAACGCTGGGCTCAGTGTGACATTTTACGTTGGAGCTTGTGAAAAAAGCTTTTGGCCAGAGGCAGGAATTTCTGTCTCATTGTAAGGATCAGAATAGCGCAGTGCGGTGAGTACATCGTATCTCTCATGGCAAGAATTTGCAAGCTGCGTTGAGACATCTTGACAATTTTTTTCTTTCTTTTTTAAACTGAACCACACATTTCTTTTCAAAACACACAATTTACAGGGCTGATATGCATGTAGATATTGAAATATGGTGCATGGAGGACAATTTGCTTTTCATATCCAACCAGTTTTGCTGTAATCTAAACTGAATTAAGCTATTGTCGACATGGCCTCTTTTCATCTCAGAAATAAACTGAGCAAGCTTGCAAAAACTTAATAGTTAACTCTCAACTCCATTTACTAGGCCAAAGGCAATCTGCCAATCCATTATCTGTCTGCTCTACAAAAGCAGTGAACCTGAGATGCTTATCTTTATATGTGACCTACATCTCTGGCAGGGGCCTGTCAGTGCAGCCTTATACTGCTGCCGATTTGCTCTACACCTTCATGTAGCAATGGCACAAATGCTCCAGCTAATAAAACACGTACAGGGCCTAAAATTAACGCCAAATGCGAGTAAAAAGCAGCGGTGGTGAGAATATGAAAGAGTGTTTTTCACCAGTTTCCTGGTAACTTTTTAAAATTTATTTTAAGAATGTGATATGAACAATAAAAACAACTATAAATATTAGCACTGTAATTGTACAGCTGTTGTAATAATAATAAAATATTAAATACTTTACAGTTCAATTGAATTTGACTGATATTAATTGATTTGTTTAATTTTAATAATTTGATTAAATAATAATAATAATTTATGCTGCTGTTTTTTAAACAAAATAATGCACATACAATTTTATGGCCGGTAACTAAAAATCACCCACCATTTGCAGGTGTGACAAAATGTTAGTTTTATGCTCTGCATACATGTAATTAATTTATTTTCTATTTTCTCATAACAGCTGTAATGGTTATCACTGCTGAAATCCCTTTGGTTCCGGCTGGATTTCACACTGGTGTGTTTGGCATTGTAATTACCATCATTGTCGTCAACATTTACTTGACAGATGTCTTCATATTCCTGTTACTGTTTTCTTAAACTGTGACAGTTTCTAAATAGAGAGTTTTCATTAAAACATTCTCAGGCCGTCTAATCTGCCTATACATTTAGTGCGAGCGAACAGGCGGCAAAGAGTGTGATTTGTCTGTCTGTCCCTCTATCACCATCACCACCCCTGCAGTGCTTAGAACCGTGTGAAATCGTGATCCGGGCTGCAGTCGGGCCCCGGCGGGTCAGTAGCACCGTACCTTTGTTCATGTCAATCAGCTGTTTCTTCTTCTGCTGTCTCTCTAGTTTCTCTCGCTCAGCTTTCTCCTTTGCCAGCTTGGCTCTCTTGATCTTCTCCTCCATCTCCCTCTTCTTGTGATTCTCCCGCACAGCATCCTGAAGTGTCAGAAAGAGAGAGACAATGAAATTAGAGGGCAAATGAGAAGACTGTGGAAGAGAGGGGAAAAGAAAGAAACTGCCAGCACAATTCTATCACTGAAGAAACCCTATAGACAGCACTCTATAATGTGGAGTGATAGACTAACAGTGAGTGACAATGGTGAGTCCATACACAATGAGGGTAATGCTTGTCTGCAGTCCCACGCTGAATCTACACCTGCAGATCTCCACAGAATTCAAACCTCTGGCATTTATAACATATTTATATTAGGGTTCAGGATGTACATGAAAACAATGATACATTTTAGGGGAAAACATTTGCTAAATTGTTTCAGCACAGAAAATAATGAACTAATTAAACAAACAAATAAACAATCAAACAGGTCTTCAAATCCCACTACGGGGTTAACATGACCACGCTACCTGAGGCAAACAGACATATTGGGTAAACCTGTCCAAGCTGCCATTAATTTGATTTATTTATTATTTTTTAAAGAGCGTATGAAATATGTATGATATAATTTTAAATACTTAATGTGGAGAATGAATGAATGAATGAATGAACGAATAACTACAACAACATTTATTGGAGGATGCCCTAATTAATCTTACCGCAAAGCTCGAATTTTATTTTAAAATAATATAAAAACAATATATGAATGAATGAATGAATGAATGAACATTTTGGCACACATTTACTTAGTGTTTATCTAAATGGGGGCATGCAATAGACTTCTATTATTGTTCTATTATTTTTATTTACAGCTTGTCATAAATATTATAACCTCTAACAGAAAACTGTCAGAATGTGTACAAATGAAGGGAATAAATAAATACATACATAAAACTTCCCTTTCTTTCTTTCTTACTTTCTATCTTATCCCCAAAATTATGTTTTGCTTTGATTCTCCCCCCCCCCACATTCTGTATATACCTATACATAACTTTAAATCAACTTCCTAAATTCCAAAATCTGCATGGGAAATGTTAAGCAAGTTCACAGATTTCATCTGGGCCTGCTTAAAGGCTAAAGGCACAAAGTTGGAGCTTTTCTGCTTACAGTGAAAACAAAAACAAAAAAAACAATGAGTGTTGAAAAAAGGAAGCAGACAGCGATTGTCTAATTGAACATCAAGATGGCTCCTGATACTGCTGTTGTCCCCACTGAGCTACAATCTCCATACGCATTAATGTGGAAGCAGATAACACAGCGTCCATCCTGGATATTTCCAGCGACTGAATGCCAGGATGTGGTGGTGGCGGCAATGCTGGCTGTGTATCAGCGAGTGGGAGAGAGGCCTGTACACAGAGACGAAGAGATATCATCCTCCTCCTCTCTTCTTCTGTAAATGCCACGGAGGTGTCAGGCGGTATGAAGACGTCGAGAGAGCTGGACGGAGACGCTCAGAGGGCACGGAGACACAGCAGAAAAGAGAGAATAAGCCACTTCTACATAACCTTTCCAGCACAGCAAAGGTCTCTTCACCCCAGGCCTGCACCACTAACCTGACAGGCCTTGCCTTAAAGGGAGGAATAAGTGTTTTGTGTATGCGTATGTGTGTGTGTCTTGTTCGTTCTTCGTACGACATAATGAGTGTCGACAGTCTGGCCCTTTCAGACTCCCTTAGGGTTTCCGTCGTGCGTGTCGTGTTCGGTGCTGAGACACAAGGATCATGGCTCCAGTGTGGGAGGAGAAAAGTACAGCTCAACATGGTGGTCAATAGCGGATCTGCCGTCAAGCCTGAGAAGAGGAACCCATACTCTCACTGTCGTTTCTTGAAACGACAAGGACAAGGCTGAACATGAGAGAGAGAGAGAGATGCACCTGTTCCAAATTTGCATTTTGCTGCAAAACTATAAGTCAGCAATGAATAAACACAATACTTGTTCTAATAAAAAGTAATTGAGTCAGCACGCATATGGCTGTCCTTCAAAGAGTGTGAAAAGGAATTCTATATTCATCTATTCATGACACAGGGTGACAACAAACATTAGCATAAACAATTCTTCCTGTTGTTGTGATTTCGCATCTTCAAATAGAGTATTACGAAGCCACTGGATTATGGGTCTCCAAAACTGACAGTTCAATCTCAGTCTTGTAATTGGAGATAGCATCAAACTCATTGTCAAGCGTTAGATCCTTAATTGAAAAATAATTTATTCATAGCGACAAAAATAATAATTCCTGCTGGCAAAAGTTTTTAGAAACAAACAAACAAACAATTCTGACTGCAAACACGATTACACAACATAATTATCTTACTCTCATCAAACATGCAAAAACCCTAATTACCATGGCAACAAACATGTTTTCAACCCTTTGCCTGATCCCAATTAGCCTGGGGCAGTATTTATGATTTTATCAATTTTCTTAAATGTGTTTTAGGTATTAGGAAGCTTTACAAGAGATAAACAACACCCAGAGGGAGTGCTTTTGAATATCATTCTCATGGCTCAAAACGTCGGCGCTATTGACTACAAAGGACAGAATTGCATTAGCATAAAGCAAGAACGATGGTGAGATGCGTGCAATTTGCCGTTTCTACATGCAGCACGTATGTTTGCTTAAAAGAATCGAATGCACAATTTAGACCATGATCGTGTTCTCGCTCACGGACGGCTCTGAAGAGCATTCATCCGAGCCGCACGGTCTTACGCATATTTGTTTCTCGTGGTCACAGTGCCTCTGACTGTTGCAAATTCAAATCGCATCCCCATCGGTCCTCCCTGCCAGGGAAAGCTGATATCTCACGGCTGCAGATACGCTCTATGCAAACGAAAGGTAAAGGTTAGTTTAAAAAAAAAAAATGATAGAAGTAAACAGGAAGGATTGAAATCCGCAGGAAGTCCTGTGGTTGTCAGTGGTGGCCACCAATCAATATGTTAAGGCAAATTAGGCCGGCTAATTGTGTTTGCACACTAAATAATCCAAAGTCATTAAGAAAGCTGATTACAGGGGAAAAGTCTTCCTTAAAACTCTTTTGGTTAATTAGAGTACTCAGGATGGGTTATTTAAAAATAGAGAGATAGCGCTCAATCTGTCCGTCCTTAAAAGGACGGTGCTGTAAAAAACATCATTTATTCACACTCATGTCTTTTCAAACCTGTATGACCGAGAAAAAAAAAAAAAAAACACCACTGACTTTGTCTCCATACAAAAAGAGTTCTCCTTTTGTGTTCTGCAAAAGAAAGAAAGTCATACAGGTTGCATGCATTTTCATTCAATTTTGGGGTAAATTATCTCTTTAAAACCCGAAGTTAGTAGAAGGATTTGTATTAATAGGATCAGACACACAAAATATTAATTTATAAATACATCCATCTTGAGTGAAGAAATTGTGGGAGGATTTGATCAAATTTTCAGTTGGATGAATCACCAACTAGATCTGCTAATATGAAAGACGATGATAAACAAGAAATTTACTTCTAACACCAATCAACACGACGTAACCACCTGGGAAAAGCACATTTCATGTAAAAACGCTGTCGTGAAATCTCTAGATTGGTGAGGCGACGCTCGGCGGGCTGCTGTCCTCAGTAGTGTTTGCTCTACTCTAGGAGAGGGATTGCTGCGGAATTGAATTTGCCAATATGGACTCCATCTACCCCGGGTGTGTTTATGCATGCTGGCAAGCACAGGATAGGATGGTGTCCTTCCAGGCAGCCACTGAGGACTAGATGTCTTTGTAAATATATTCGCTGGGTACATGTGCAGCAGAGTGACACTAAGGAAGCGCGCTCTTGCTGCAATCCTGCGTTGTGGAGGTGGCTTTGTAGTCTCTCCTGTTTGCCCAGCCTCAGAATAGAATATCTGAATAGCCTCGTCTTACACGCCGGACAAAAAAGGGCGGCTCATCCTCCAGCCAGGGGCTCTATACTTCATATTCACATTTTTTTGGTTGGAACCATCATATATGTATTGCCCTACATGCAATGCGTACACACTTGGCTTCTGGGAAGAGAGTGAGAGAAATGGAGGACAAAAATCCACACCACAGATGGGCCTATTTGGCCAACACAAAATCTACACTAACTGAACCACATTTGATGGTATTTGAGTTATTTATTTATTTATTGGATTATATCCCCCATTAGTTTTCAACAGGTTGTGAGAGGCCTACAAAACTGCCAAGAGTGAAAAGTAGCCGATGTTGTGTGTTGACTCAAATATTAGACTAATCTGAAGGGACACTCCATTGGGTTTAACTGTGATCGCCCGCAGTCGCTGTGCGATTGAAATGAAAAAGCAGCAGCGATGACATCACAATTTCTATTACTTGCATCATCGTTATCATTATTCCCAGAGCCGACATAATAGATAAAGCCAATGGCCCTCGATGACTGTTTTCTGCACGTATTCACCCAGATATGGACGCTCACTAACGTACACACGTGTGCTCTATTGATTAGCTGAGTCACGCTTGTCATGCACCATCACCGTGGCTCAACCTCTGCTGACTTTATTGGTGTAATCAGTGGCTCACTCAATTAACAAGTGAGACTGTTAGTTCATCACCATCTGTTGCGCTTTGATAAGGCATTAATATACTGATATTCATCCACAGCCGCTAGTCAGGATTACATACAGAAGACGAAGATGCAGTGGGAGTTTCTCTCTCTCTCTAGCTCAACTCTGGCAATGCACTGGATAAATTGACGGGACGATCTGAAACAAAATTCATGTGCTGAAATCAAATTTAATTTCTATTGACCCTGAAAAGAAATACAGCTAATGGGTTCTCTTATCTGAGTGTGCACGCTTCATGAGAACTGGCAGGTGGGGCTTTTTTTTGTCCTACCAAATGGATGTGTCACTCAGGCAATTTAACATAGAGCAATGTGGGTCATTTCTGAGGATAAATGTTGATAAAACTATGAGGTGCCATAAATATGCTATGGTGGAATGCATATTGTGTGGGGGGCTCTATCATGAATATAAATGTCTTTAATAACCTTTCCCTTTCCCAAAGAGTCACAAAGTACATTTGCAAATGTGTGGCTACCATCATGTCATAATCGGACATGATGCGACAATTAATTTACTGTATCTAGGTGTATTTGAGGCTTTTGGACCAATGGGATTTCACAGTGGGCGGGCCTTCGCGGCAAAACCAAGCAACCAACAAAATGTTCTGTCTTGGCCAGTTACAGCCAACAACTTTTACTGCTTGTCAGTTTATCACATTAGGCCTGGCTATGACACAAAATAACATTCCCAGCATACATCACAAGAGCCCTCTTACTAATGCATTATAAGCTTGGTTGGCCTTCTGGATTTTTTTCAGAAAAGAAAAAAAAAAACAGCAGGAGTAAAACGCCACAAAGGGAATGTTTCTGGACATCCAGCTATGTTTGTGTTCTCCACCAGCTCTGCTCTTCTCAGCACTGAAGTCTAAATCAGTGATAACTTATTCATAAAGAGCCATTCGCTTGAAAGAATAATTTATTTTCATAGATGCCCCTTTTACAGCCGTTCAACGCTGCATCCTGGAGGGAGCTCCATGTCATGTGTGTTGCTAGGCTTTGATCAGGGTGAATGAAAGTTGGTTTTTAGATATGCTTGAGAGAAAGGGGTGAGAGAGAAGCCACAGACAAGGAGACCTTGCCATTCACTGTAATGGGTTTTGAAGACTTTGAGCATACATTCTGGACATCGTGTTATCCCTTTTTTTTTTTTTTTTGCTGGAGGGGAGATGAAATATATAGGCAGAAGCAGGAGAAATGAGGAAACACTCCAGAGGCTGGTTTGTCTGGAGGCGTTCTGCCCTCCTCCTCAAGCCCATATTAAGTTTCCATTTACAAATCAAAATTACCCCAATCCCAGGGTGCCCTTAAACACGGTGAAGCTAAAAACTCAAAGTGTAAATGTTCTTTGAACTGGACTGCAAATGGAGCTTTTAATGCAATGTTCTCCATTCAATAGAATTGCTCAGCATGAAGGTTTCGTCATGTGCAGTAAACTAAAGTTTGTTGCACTTTCTTGCGCAGGGTGAATAGAAAATGTTTTATCAAAACATTTATGCAAGATATAAAGAAACTTCACACAAAAGTTTTTTTGAAATGGTTTTATGAGAAAATTATACAGTTTTTCTACTTCTTGTTACTTGACGTTTCTTTGGAATTGTTTGTGAAATTTACTAGTACTTTCTGAGTGAAAATTGTTTCTACATCATTTTTTAGTGTACATGGAAATTACCTAATTTAAATTATTATTCAAAAAATAATAGCTATAATTTTAATGATTATAAAAGATCAATAGTAAAGTATTATAAAATATGTATATTAAAATACATATTTTACATACAAGTTTTAAAACCTGTGCTAAAACACTCTTTTTAAAATGTTAGAATTTGTTTGCAAAAATATGATTAAATAACAAATAAAAATAAATAAATCATTTTACACCCACAATTCAAGACTCATTTTCTGTAAAGCGTATTAATATTTTGCATAAAGGTTTTCATAAAGTTTCATTTGTATAATCCCTAAAACCCATTTAGATTATATACATTGATTAATACAAGTCAGGCTCAAAGTACCTAAAAAATATCAATTAGCAGAGAATCTCATATCTTCTTTGTACAGTGAGATGTACTTGAAACGCCTCTTTTGGTTTCACACTCAGTCTGGATAAATCCTATCCTATCAGCAATAACCTAGTCCTACCTGCCTAAACCCCAAGCTGGGATTTATTTATTTTTTGACAGGGAGGAGGCGTTGCCTTGATATCCGCCAAATACAGAAGCTAACGAAACTCTGAAAGGATAAGAAGCTTCTGAGACTCTTTTATCTGCATAGGAGCCACACGTTTGGTAATACATTATACATTCCATTCTCAGCACAGTTTATGTATGCTTTAATCTGCCCAATAAGCCCGTCCTTCCATCTCCTCACCCCTGTGAGGAAAACGTCTTTATCAAATGTGAAAGAATAAGCTAAATCACCACATGCACTTAAGACAAGGCCAGCAGCTTTAGTTTAGAGCTCTTAAAACTATGTACTGATAAAAATGGTGTATATGTACGAAGAAGAGAAAGTGACGAAGTTAGAAAGAGAATTGTGCTCTCACATTCCAAGTGCTAGAAGCTGTCAAAGCAATCCTAAACGTAACCATATTGCTATACAGCAACTCTGACCTCTGCAGTCTAGATGTGGAAAAAGCATTGGAAATGTTAATTAGAATATTATCTGCACCTGCTCTCGAAGACTCTTTTGGAAAACCAGATTTATACACATTAGAGAAAGAACAGAAAATATCCGACTCTCTTCAACCTTGAGGAGTGCAAAGAGCATAAGAAAAAAGCACTCTTCTGAGGATAAACAGGTGACAGTGCTGCCGTACTCACCATGAAGAGGTTGCGGAAGTTAGCCAGGTCTCCGAAGAAGTCCTCGATGCTGACGGTGTGGGGGTCGAAGGCGAAGTAGCTCCCTAGGCTCTCGTACAGCTTCTGCATGTTCTTGTGCATGGTGGAGAGC
>NW_015630348.1:2920483-2923599 GCF_001515625.1 Sinocyclocheilus rhinocerous | reverse complement strand
CAGATTTATACACATTAGAGAAAGAACAGAAAATATCCGACTCTCTTCAACCTTGAGGAGTGCAAAGAGCATAAGAAAAAAGCACTCTTCTGAGGATAAACAGGTGACAGTGCTGCCGTACTCACCATGAAGAGGTTGCGGAAGTTAGCCAGGTCTCCGAAGAAGTCCTCGATGCTGACGGTGTGGGGGTCGAAGGCGAAGTAGCTCCCTAGGCTCTCGTACAGCTTCTGCATGTTCTTGTGCATGGTGGAGAGCTTCTCGTACTGCTCTCGCGAATGCTTGGAGAAGCCGTGAGAAGGATACGGTTAAGGAAGGACAAACGGTGCATTGCGGTAGCTACGTTAAAACACATGAGCTTGTACAGTGATTGATAAACATGGACAAACAAAGCAACTAGCTGCCCTCCAAATCCTTTAACAAAGAGGTCACCTACGGAAAATTGAGAAAAACCACTGCTTCTCTGCAGAGGTCAAGCGAGACAAACAGAGGCATTAAATAATCTCTGTCTAAGTTTGGAGTCATTGGCGCACTGAGCTATTAGCGCCGGTGCAGGAGTGATAGAGGAGCGTTTCATAGTCTGAGGGACTAACACAGATGCTGGAGGGAATAGCTGATTGCAGTCATTGTTGCATTGTTTCTCCCAACAAGAGTGGGGTCAGCGTGCGCCGAACCCCCGTGAGAGATGCGCTCTGTAATTTAAAGAGCAGATGAAGGCAGTTTCTTTCACTGAATGGCTATTGACAGCTCCTGTCGAGGATGTGCTATCTTGCAGCTCACGAGGCACACGTGGACCATCCTCGGCCTCGTAAACTGCACACACACATGCAAACAAACAGGTAGCACGTGCCAATAGAGCCTCACTTTCTTTTTGCCGCATGCTAATAAAGCTGCACGCCGTATGTAGACTGTGATTTAGCTGCACGCATTCAAGCCCCATTTCCAGGCGATTGTGTTTCCTGGATTCATAGCAGTGCGGATGGCCCAGGTTTGCCCTTTTGAAGGAACAGAGAGGCTATATCAAATCCACGTCTGGCATTTTATTCAAGCTATTCATATCAACTGCTCAGATGTGAGTCAGATTGTTTAACAGCCATTATAGGATGCGAGTGCTGTCCCAAAAGCATCTGTTTGCAACAGGTTGAATGGAACCATCAAACTCTATTCTTCTTCTGTTTTCTGATGAAAATTGAATTGAGAGGGAGGGTTTTGCCTGATCATTAAAGCTGAAGTGTGTCATTTGTCAGTGTTATAATACTTTCTCTTATCCCAGTTTAATATGTAGAGTCGACAATGCCAGTTGTAGCTTATATTGTAAGTACTATGGCTCTGCGATGCTGTCAAAATATTGTTCTGTTTGTTTGAGTTTGACAACCATGCCGAGACAGAAACACTATCAGACTATCTGTTTGTACAACCAAAAGCAGATGGGCAGAGTGTTTAGGAAACCTGCATGAAAATGACCATTATTTATTATTACAAATCCATTTGGTGACATTAGAGGCACAAAAACATTTCAGCTCGAAAAGAGCTAAATTATGGAGGTTTCATCAAGTGCGGTAAACAAAGGTTGAATTCTTGTTCAACATGCATTTAAAAACTTTTATGCAAAAATATTAAGGTGTTTAACAGAATTTGTAAATTTGAAAATGAAACATTATTGCACAATAAGATGCAAGCCTAAATTAAATATAAATACATAATTTTTCTGTGACGCTTCTCAATATTTTCCTTAAAAAGTTATAAAGTTTAATTCAACACCAATTTCAAAATGTATGAAATTTTCATAGCAAAATTAAAACACAATTAGAAAAAAAAGATATAAAAAAACGTAAATTACATTGATTGCTGGCGTAATTATCATTCAATCCCCTCTTTAACCCATTTTATCATTCCATCCATCCAAAAATTTAAGGGTGCTTTCACACCTGGCCCGTTGTTTCGGAACCTGGCGCGTTTCCCCTCTTAGCTCGGTTTGTTTGGGCATATGTGAACACGGCAATCGCACTCGGACCCGCGCCAAAACAATCGGTCCGAGATTGCCCGAACGAGGTGGTCTCGGCTCGATTGAAAACGAACTCTGGAGCGGTTCGGTTGTAGTGAGAAAGCAATCCGATCCAACGGACCAACGAACCAGGCTACATCCAATGTATGATAGGTAATTACGTAAGTTCCGTGAAAAGCAGTAGATGGTCCCGGCGTCCCAATGTGCATACTATCCACCCTATCTGCCATAAATAGTATTGAAAATGAATAATATCACATAGAATTTAGGATGGATAGTATGCACATTGAGACGCAGGCGATATCTGTGGGTGAGCACGTCTTCGCCATTCAAAATCAAAGCGCGTCTTTTCATTTTATAATGCTGTCTTATTGCTCTTTATCGTAGTAACTGTTAGGTGCATTTTAAAAATGTTTTCCCGACGAATCCTGGA
The DNA here is from genome assembly GCF_001515625.1 of Sinocyclocheilus rhinocerous. Classification (NCBI taxonomy): domain Eukaryota; kingdom Metazoa; phylum Chordata; class Actinopteri; order Cypriniformes; family Cyprinidae; genus Sinocyclocheilus; species Sinocyclocheilus rhinocerous. Next base: position 2,921,164 of record NW_015630348.1, on the reverse strand, counting down.
CTCCTGTTCAAAATGATAAATTAATATAATGACAGCTACAAAAAAACCAACAACAACAATAAGCCCTCGAAGCTGTTGTCGTTCCATTTTGACGGATGACAGCTATGAGCGGAATTCTGGAAAATAAACTGTGGAACTTTGACCAATGAGAGGACAGTTTACTCGCATGTGACTTGTATTAACAATTTTGGTCCGTTTAGAAACTTTGCCGTGTGAAAGGGAACCGCACCAAGAATAAAAAGCAACATTGTAATAATTTTAATCCCTGTTTCGGAACAAAGCAATCGATCTACAGGTGTGAAAGCACCCTAAAAAGCCTTTATATTTATATGTGCAGTATGTGCCTGGAATGGTGTGGTAAAATGAATAAAGAGTAGAATAATTAGAGCGTGAGAAAAATATAAGGGTTAGTGTATACTCTTTTATATTGCTTATATGCTTACAACCCTCAACATTGCGAGTAAATCACTCGCATATGCGACTAAACCTTCACTCTGGGCGACTAAATTATGTCTAATATTAGCCAATTGCTAATAAATTCTCAGATTTTACTCGCCAGTGTGTGAGTTGGAGGCTAAGTATAAGTTTAGCTCGGATACATTTTCACTCGCCGAACACTCTGACTGAGCGCTTCAGAGTTTCACTCTCCGCCAAGCGATCTGCGCTGTTTTTCAGTTCATC
>NW_015630348.1:2880594-2920426 GCF_001515625.1 Sinocyclocheilus rhinocerous | reverse complement strand
TGCCATTTTACAAACAAACATATATATATATATATATATATATATATATATATACTATATTTATCAGTCTGGCGAGTAAACTAAAAAATTTACTAGCCAATGGCGATTCAATTGCCAAGGTGTTCGTAGAGGGCTGGCTTACACAAACTATACTTCTCACAGTCCCAGCCATTCACTGCGGGAGCCCTAAGAACGCAAACAGTGTTTGAGTCTGAATACCTGCAATAGTGTCTGAATGTGTGTACGTCTTTGTCCTTGGGGCTGAGTTTTATGAGCTCTTTTGACAAGCGCAAAATGACTTCCTGTTTCTTTTAAGCCGAAAAATGAAACAAAAATCCTCAACAGGTTGTGCAACGTTTTCAACCCCACATACTTTAATATCTTGTATTTGAGCAAGCTCTGCTTAAGACGAGGAATGTGGATATAGCAAAATCAAAGCAATAGAGCTTTGAGGTTTGGTCTCGATTGGATACAGAGCCAAAAATACTGCCTGTGCCTGAGAAAAAGTGTTCGAGTATGTGTGGGTGTGTTTGACAACAGCTCATCACAGTCATACGTAGTTCCACTGGACTGGGCCGAGCCCTCAACGGCTATTATTTCCACATCAAAGATTTGTCACATTGACAACGGCTGACATGCACGGTCCAATATCAGTCCTGGCTTCTCCTCCAAAAGCAATTCCTTCAACTCCTCCTCTTGCTTTTTCTTTGCCTCAATCTCTCTCTCTTTTCCGTTACCTCTGTAAGAACTTTCAAAGTATACTCTTCACGTTTCTTTGTCACCCGTGTCACCTCTGCTTCACATGCTGGGGTGGAGAGAAGTTCCTGGATAAAACATTATTCGCTACCTTCTCCAAAGCAACTGCCGTCTGTTGGTTCTCTCTCTGTCTCCTTCTCCAGCTGTCCTCAAAGCAAAGAACGAACACAAGTTTCCCCAGCAACATCCCATATTTCACTATACAGAAAGGATAGCATTCCTCTCTTATAGAAATGTGTTCCTTTTTTAGCTTTCCATACAAATAAGTAGTCTCTGCGAGATGTTCTGACAAGACAGCGTTAGAAAAAATAGAGTAAAAACTCCCTTTAACCTCATTACTTGACAAAACTACTTTAATGAAATTCCAACAAAGAAGCCCAGAGAAGAGATTCCGCACATCATCCATTCAGTACATGATACATTTTTTAAATTCTGTGAGACGGTGTGAAAAACAGTCTTACTCTAAAAAATGGCCAGAAAGTGAATTCCAAACACTGCTACCGCTGAAGACTGACATAAATTACCTTGTTTGTTTACCTGTGTGCTTGTATGAGTGAATAAAATGGTGCATGGCTCCCTTAGGCAAGGCCAAAAAGCCTCCTTAATAAATCTCTCCTAACCCACTTCCATTAATGTTTATTTAATGCTTTTCTATGTGCCTCCTGGCTCTATGCTGAAAGGCAGCAACTACGCTTTTAGTGTGGATTGACTTTCCCCCTCAAGCCCCACAGCCAAACTACATGCATCCCACCTCGGCTCCGAGTGGAAGGTGGCCGCACTCTCGCCAGGCTGGCAACAGGGACCGCATTCATGGCTTTAGAGCACTCGTCCAGGGAGAATAGGGTAGAAAAGCATCTTTTTTTTGGGGTGGTCTATAGGCAAATAATGGCTTGCCATCGGGAGATGGAGGAACGAAAAGATATTTCCAATCGTGATGTGGCAGTTGTTGGTGTTTGGAAATAGCACAGACAGAGAATAGCCCTGCAGTGTATGAGAGGGTCTCTGTTTGCCAGATGTATTGATCCACTGAAAGTGGAATACACTGTTGCACAAATTTAAGGAATAGTTTACTTAAAAAAAAATAAAAAAAAACTCATTATTTACTCATCCTCATGTTGTCCCAATCCTTTATTCTGTGGAACACAAAAATTTCTGAAGGACAGTGAGATATAAATAAAAAATATAAATATAATATAAAATATACAAAATATAGGGCCAGTTTTACTAACAGCTTGCGCCACCGCACACTGTCTTTTTGGCGTTAAAAGAGTACTGTCAGGTTTCGCGCAGTGACGAAATAGAGCTGAAAAGGCGTGGACACAGTTTTTGTGCCTGATCTTATTGAATATGCATTTCTAGGAGTTTCCCTTTCAGACGCAAAATAAATGGGAGGAGAGTATTCAAATGAATAGCGCAACGCGTTTTACTAACGTTTGCGCTCGTCAAATTACTGGTATTTCATTCATTATTTAACGGCCAAATAAAGCATGTCTTAAACTATTTTGCGCTTGAAATGGCTGCAATTATTGTTGCTAGGAGGAGACACCACAGAGAACAGAGAGTGCGTGGTAGAAGGGAGAGGATTTTTTCCACATGTATTAATTTATTTTGAATTCCAGAAGAACACATTATCCGAACATATTATTTGCCAAGACATGTTATTTTTAATTTGTTTAAGGAAATAAAAGACAACTTGGAACCCTCAACTCGGAGTCACGCAATACCAGGTCTATCAAAGCTTCTAGCAAACCTTCATTTTTTTGTCATCAACGTACTGTGGCTTCTTTATTTCTTTATTCTTTATTTGCGACTACGCTAATTTGCGCTGCGCTTGGTAAACTGCGTTGGTCGATATGTAAATGAGATGTTGCATTTGTGTTCTTTAATTTGCGCGTTGCTAGTAAATCACCCACAGATATTTCCCCTCCCATCGGCGTGGTTTTGGAATTGCACTCTCGCGCTAATTTGCCCTGTTTAGTAAAACTGGCCCATAATGTTAAAAATTCACTGAAGTTATACAATATTATATAAAGCTATTCCAATATTGATATTCTAATCAAACCTGCCTTGAAGTTCAGCGAAAAAAAAAAAAAAGTTATATGCCATATGATATGTTTTGTGTTCAGAAGCGACCAAAATATGGTAAATAAACATTGAGAGAATTTTAATTTTTTAGTAAACTACTCCTTTAAATCATTGAATGGCACTTACTGTGTACTTGCATCATTCGTGACAATGAAAATGAACAGTGCCTCCCTGACTGAAGGACAAGGGGTTCAGTAGATTATGCAGTAAAAAATAAAGGGCCACCTCATTAACATTCATCACCACTAAACAATCTGAGTGCCAAATAATGACACTTCCCTTCAGGCAAACATGAATAAAAATAATAGAAGCCCATTCCACATGAACCCGAAGAAGAGTTTTATCTGTATCATGAAAATATTGGAGAAGGAGGAGAAAAAAAAAAGTTGAGTTCACTGTAAACCATGAAAATGATTTGAATTGTACCAAATTGAATGTCACAGTTCTCTAAATTCTTTGAGCTTTTCTGGACAGCATCCAAAGTAATTAACACAACACCTTGGATGGGGATCAACAGAATGCCACCGACAGGCTTTCCACCACACGCCTTTCTAGCACGCTACCATCGCAGTCCTGTCTGCTCTTAAAAGCTGCCAACACAGCCACAACTGTCAGATTGTATCTCTGCCGCCTCTTCCACATGTAATTATGTCGTATTGTGCAGCTGTACAAGCAATCAAGCGTCTGAACTCAATCAAAAACTTCACTCAGACCCTGTTAGGGTACCTCTGGAAAATTTGGAGAGCACGCTACTGATTAATGGTCTATTATTGACAGAAACTCGAGCCTAGCATGCTGTGATTTGAAGAGTAATGAGAACAGCCATGGCTAAAACACATTTTTTAAAAGGGGAAAAGTAGGTAATTGCTCAGGCAGTAATGAAGGTGATGAGCGTTGAGATTTTGATGACTCATTTTGTGTAGCTGTGGAATATTTGAGCAGAAAGGAAAAGAATGGGACACATTTCTGCTGATTCACTCGTTCTGAATTGTACACAAGATAGGGAGGCACATTGATTATTCTCTCTGAAATTGAAATGAAATAGAGGCCTTTGCACAACGGTGTAGACAGACGACTGCTTGTCTAAGCTAACGTCGCATTCGCTTCACGGCCAGATATGTTAAGAAGCATTTCGAGTTGTGCTGGGTAGCTTTTTAGATTTATCTGACAAAAGCAATATTACATAGGAAAGGGGATTTCAAACTCAAAAGGACTATATGAAAATAAGATGATCTCGTATTAAGTAACCCCTTCCTAAAATGTATACAACTATTATCTTATTTATTTATTTATTTATTTACCCCCTTCCTAAAATATATACAACTATTATTCTTATTTATTTATTTATCACCCTTCCTAAAATATATACAACTATTATTATATTTATTTATTCTTTCTTTCTTTCTTCCTTCAAAAATAAAAATAAAAATAAAAATAAAAATAAAAATTCTGTCATCACTTACTCATCCTATTGTCATTCCAAACTGGTATGAAATTCTTTATTCCCTGGATCATAAAATACGTTTTGAATTATGTCTAAATGTTTTATTTATTTTTTTCTCTATTCATTCGTATAAACAAAATATGAAAGCATATTTGGCTACATTTTATTTTATAAAAAAAGATATAAAAAAATACACAGTGTTGATTTAAAAATCTAATATTTATATAAATAAATATTTTAAGTACATTTAATATTTCAATGTGTATTTTCATTTTTTAAGCTATAAATCTTGTACTGAAGTAAACTATCTGGGAAATATTTACTTTCTTTGACAGCGAATATCTTAAAATTATTATGCAAAAAGCTTAATGCCTTAAACTAAAAGTCAAGCAAGCCTTAAAATACATATTTTAATGTTCTACAGACCCCATTGCAGCCCCTCAGTCTGAAAACCCCTGACAGCCTACTGTACATTCGTACATCCAGTTAGAATACTGTCGTCACATGTTTATAACCTAAATGAATGTTAACGTATTCTGCGTGGCAGTACACACCTACAAGTGAGAGCTCACACAGGCCCACAGACATGCGTCAGCGGGCACACACAAACAGACACGAAACAAATGGTAATGAGGTATTTTAACATCCACACCTTCATTGGCACTCAGACTCTCTCAGTTCTCTTATCAGTGAGTGGAGCTGACAGCTGAGAGTGAATTGTGCATGCAGATCAGATGTTTTGCATCAGCGCAAGTCTCCTCCTGCAGGCTGTGTGTTCTACACTGTCGCATTAACCTACAGAGCTAGGGGTCTAATTTCACCTCCACACACAGGCTAGTAATTAAAGCCTCAGCCCCCAGCAATAATCGGGATGTGATGTGTCGATGGTAACGGCTTCCTTTCTCCCCTTGCCTCGCCGGTGAGGTCGGGACCTCTTGTCACATCACGCTCCCTGTCACATCAGCGCGGAGAGGCCCTCTCTTCCTCTTCATTTGAAAAATTAAAAGCGGGATTCAGAGTCAATTTCACTGTCAATTTATTCTGCATCTCTGCAAATGAAATATTTATGGATCTGGGAGATGGGTCTCGGATGCTTCTCGCGCCAGTATCCAGATGCATGTGAAGTGGAGCTTGTGGAGAGCTGTCCAAACAATCATCAAAACTGCAGGATGGAGCAAACAGCGAGTATGAGGTGCAAGCCAAAGTGAAAAACAGAAGAAAATCGAGGGATTTCAGCATCCCATGCCTACAGGTGAACTAACAGCACGTCTGTGGCTCAGCACATATAGAAACCTTAAGGCTATGTGTTGATTAGATACACTAACACAGCAAAGCCATCAGAGGAAGTGTGAAGTTTTAGGACATGGGATTTTTTATTCTGACTAAAGCAGCATGCTCCAGAACATCATATATGTACATGTAATGTGCTCAGCGAAGGTCATCTTTCATATCAATGCTGTTGGCTTTGCTGTCCTGATCTTGACACCAACAGATGTACTGCGTCTCACACATTCTCCAATGGGTTCAACATGCTCTGTTTTTCACATCGGTGTCCTGTCACATTAAAAGGCATCCACCTAAGGTTTTGAAGGATGAGCAAATTAAAATAAATTATATATGTAATAGGACAAATTTCATTTAATGGTGAACAAAAAGGAAAAGCACTTAAAGTGAGGATGTAGGGATTCATTGGATTCATATCATACCTTGATAACTTACAGTAGCATTAAAATATATGTTTAACTGTTAGAACTTCTGTGGTAAATGACATTTCTGCATCAAATATTGCCCATTTGAAAATATATTTCAATTGCTTGCTGTTTCTCCATTTGGCAATTGGTAAAAATTAAACAAAAAAGAGAATATGTAAGCAATATTTTTAGTCCTTGGGTGTACAACAGCAAAAAAAAAAAAAAAAAAATACTACTACAATAACTGTCATACACCCAAGGACTTGTATTGAGAAATTCTAATTTTATTTATTTTGCTCAAAATTTACTCAGAATAATAACTGCTACTGAATCACAAGGGCATGACATGATTTAAAAGTTTGGGGTCGCTAAGATTTTTAAATGTTTTTAAAATAAGTCTTACATAATTTTTGAAATATAATTTTTATAACATTATAAATGTATTTTGTTAATTTTGATCATTTCAATGCATCCTTGCTGAATTAAAAAAAGAAATAGTGATTTCAAACTTTTGAACAGCACTGTACATTAATATGTATGACTTTCTTGTCCACTGTACATATACTTGACTAACAACCATTTGGAAATGTCCTTCAACTGATTACCTGAACCTGATACAACTGATTACTTCCATTTAAAACAACCCTTTCTTTGGTGTCCTTCAAAGGCACAACTAATGCGTTCTAATCCAGATCTGTAATAGGTGCTATTTTACGGACTGTGTGACTGAAATTTATCCTACAGCCATGCACACCGTGCGCCTGATAGTATCCCTCAGGCAAGATGTTGCTTATGCTATAGGTGCCTCCTCTCAGTGTATCGCTCAGCATGCCTTCACCTGCTAGTAATTAAGTTTATCACTCCTAACAAACTGCTCTGTGATTACACGAATTACACAATTGCTTTCAGCGATTGCTATCATACAGCTGCTGAAATGAGAACAATTGCAGGCTTCTTCATTTTAATTGAAAACCACATCGGCATACAGCAGGCTGCTTTGAGAGAGAGAGAGATACTAATAATGTGAGATAAATCACTGAGACAGAAGGGAAAAAGACAGAAAAAGGGGAAATCTGTGGATTTAAGCTTTTTAATGGTGGTGCAAGCTTGCCTAGCTGGTTAAAAGCAGTGGTCTAATAAGGTATACCCCCCATTTTACCTTTCTATCAGTGATGGTGGTTCAAATGAGCATGAGAGTGGTTCTCAGGAGGGTGGTTAATATATTTCCCGAGCATGCCTGTAATCAAGACTAGTAGGATTGTTCTGATGGAGTCCCTGCTGAGCTGACTTTGAAGTACGCCTCCAGACGACTAAGTGTTTTAAATGTCAATAGAATCGGGGGTTCTCTTTTTTTTTTGGACATATAAACTTCTGTACAAATAGCTGGTCTAAGCACTTAAATGCTTTTAGCTCTGCACAAATTGGATCGATGGGGAGCACTTTTGCTGCAAAGCGCTAGCAAAATTATTTTCTATTTTATTTCATTTCATTCCTTATCTTGTGGTTGTTATTACTTTAATGAGAGTCTATTTATTTATTCCAAGGAAATCAATTCCGACACATTCAACTGAACAACTATTTGGATAGGCTGGGCAACTCATCCTCAGGATGTTTGCCAGCCTCTGTGAGATTGTTACATGTGCACACACCCAGAAAGAGAGAGAGAGCGAGTGAGAGAGAGAGTATGTGAAGTATTGATCAGTCTCTTTCTGTTGAAGCAGCAGGGTGCTGTGACAGGCAACAGCTCCATTCAATATCCTTATCATCCTCCCAGTCTTCAGCCTAACAGCAGGTCACACCAGAGCTGAAGAGTTGAAGGAACATTTCGCTTCCTTAAGCCAATGAATTCCATTAAAAGACTACTAACACATTTCTTTGTTCGTAGGAACTTCAGCTTAATGAAGTGTCCAGACAAAAAAAGAAATCTACTGAAGTACCTGAGGTAGACCTTGAACTACTTATAAAGTCATGATATATTAGTCAGGCAAATAAATGGCTGATATTTAGCATGCCATTCTAATCATCTGTAAATGCACACTGGCCATTCTGATAAACATGCTGGCAGTCACAAGTTTGGAATAATTAAAAAAAAATTTAGAATGTTTTTGAAATAAATGTCTCTTATGGTCACCAAGTCTGCATTTATTTGAAATACATAAAAAAAAACAGTAACATTGTGAAAATGTAGTACTATTTAAAATAACTGTTTTCTATTTTAATATATTTGAAAATGTCATTTATTCCTTAGATGGCAAAGCTGAATTTTCAGCATCATTACTCCAGTCTTCATTATTACTCCAGTGTCACATGACCCTACAGAAATCAATCTAATATGCTTATTTGATGCTAAATATTTTTTTTTATTATTATTATAATCAGTGTTGAAGACAGTTGTGCTGCTTAATATTGCAATGGAAATGGTGATACCTTTTTCAGGATTTTTTGATAAATAGAACATTCAAAAGAACAACATTTATATGAAATATAATATTTTTATAACATTATAAATGTCTTCACTTTTTTGTGTGTATATACAGTATATGTATATAACAGCGAATAAATGTTGTGCTTACATAAATATAAATAATTAAATTTCCTTACATATCATATATCTTGATTATTATTTGTCATCAATCACCCTGCTCTCTTGATCTCTCCATGTAAATTTTAACAGCAAAACACAATGACGACATCAACACAGCTCATGAACTGAATGCGTACAGTGTGTTGTGAATAAAGGCTGTTGCAATCTATAAAGGCTCATGTTCACAGCTGGTCCAATGAGTAATAATCAGCAAATTTAAGTATCGAGTTCTGCATGCACCCTGCTGGCTATAAAAGGGAAATTTTTCTTGCGTGCGGGCTCTCTGATTAGATTAAGTGCAGACATGATACAAATGAAAATCATATTTACGGTACACCGTCATACATCTACTGCCAACCCGTGTCAAGTCTGGGGGGAGGAGAGCGCGCTGGAATAATGGAACAGTCTCCAGTGGAGACAAGAAGGCCCAGCCACTATTTTTAGCAAATTAATTTAAGGCTCTGAATAATTAACTGATAATTATCTGGCAATCAAGTGTGAGATAAAATGATCTCTCACAGTTTCTCCAGCAAAAGCTGCGGAGCTTTACAGGGATGCTGAACTGACAAGGAGAATGAGACACGTATCCTGAAGGCAAGTGGATTTGCGAATCATTAATGTCTAATGAGTGACAGGAAACTGGCGCCCACACAATGTTTGTTTGTGACATAACAGAGTGGATGTGAAAAAGCTGTCTGCTCCAGCCGGGGCTGATCAGAAACAAGTCGCAGAGCTGACGCTCCTTCACGCAAACACCTTTAGAGAGTGTGAATATCCCTCCAGCACAGAGGCGTTTTACAGCAGACAGACTTAGGTGAAATGTTTTAGAGTGCTGCTGTATGCTGGACGGTTACGGCGGTGATGAAAGCGATGCATTAATTTGTCCTTTCCTATTCAGCACCGAACAGAAAAAGCATCCTCATATAACACAGATTCTCAAGGCCAAAACATTTCTAGCATGAATGTAACTGAAGACATTGCTTGTGCTTTGGTGACAGCACATGCCCTGCACATGGCACTGGCCTTTGCTCATTGTATATGATGTCGTGAGAGAGTGACGACTTCACACAAATTTTAAGATATGCAAGGATATAATGTTGTTGATCCAAGGTTGTGGATTTCTATTAAACTAAAGATGCAAGAAACCCTGAAAAAAAAATCCAAGAGCTTCTTGTCAATGCGAATCGGCACTTTCCACAAACAGTGTACAGAATGAAGTCAATGAAGTCATTCAGAAAGGACACAAAATATTATATAAGCTTCATATGTATGCAATGCAAGACTATTAAAACATTAAACAGAGATGCAAACAGGTAAGAGGGAAAAAAGGTGAGAACATTGCGCGGATTGGGGGCATGCTCCACATGGAATTTATTTTAAAGATATTTGCTTTACATGCTCATTTGTAGTTACTTGAAGGTATTTGTTTATTACCTTATATGTCCAAAACTGTCATTTTTCACACACACACACACACACACACACACACACACACACAACATCTTGTTGCAACATTTTACAAAAATCAAAATGTAATATATTTGGTCAAAATCCCATGTTATAAAAGATGAAGTGCTATGCAGGCTATTTAAGACAATGCTGGCTGATTAGATAGCAATGCTGACCTACAATGCAAAATGTTTGCCCTCTCTCTCTTCACTGTTCCCACATTTCAGACCTCAAATACATAAAATGTTACTGTTTTTTGACAGTTTTTGAAGTAAAGAAAGTACTATGCAAAACTTATTGAAACAACCAGTTGTAATTTTTCACAAAAAAAATAAATAAATACATCTTGTTGCAACAAACCTATTTCCCCCTCAAAAAATTGAGTTGTCACTGAAAGGTGAGGAGTTTGCATCTATGATTTAAAAAAAAACGTATATACTTCAGATTTAATCAACAATTATTTAAGAAAAATCTAAACTTTGTGCAAGGAATGAGAATATGAATATCACATGCTGAATACTGCATATTGATATATTATACTGATTGCATTTTACATGAATTCTATTATTTATTTATTTTTGGATATAGCGGAGAACGTCTAATTTTTTTTTTTAAAGGCCAAAATCACCACTTTATGGAGGTGTGTGGGTTTACAGACATTTAATGCATTTGAAACGAGATACTTTTCATGCCTGGTGAATTTTGTGCTACATAATAGTTCTGACGACAAAAAAAACATGGCATTTGTAGTTTTAATGCATTACAAATATATATTTTTCAATTAATGGAAAGTGCCTACTGTGATGATGTGGCAACATGGTGGAAAATTAGTGCTTTTTTCCCCTCATGGCTTTGTGCATGTTAAGTGAAAAGAGAGAAAGAGGGAAAGTGAGGGCCTTTATGCCCTAGATAACTGCACACCAGCCGGCTGGGCACTGACAACTGATGAATCGCCTAAAGCTATGTGTATGTGCTTCAACGTGTGAATATCAAAGTGTCTTACAACCAGTTGCCCATAATTCCCTCTAGATTCTACCTGCCTCTCGCTCTTCCATCCATCCTTCCATCCATCCATGGCTCGCTCGCTCCTCTCCTCCTCTTCCCCCTTTCTGAAGCTCTTTAAACATTGTTCCACTAGCATATTCATGTAGAGCCATCTGTCAAGCTAACTATATCAACCCGTCAATCCGTCTATCTCCCTGTCATTTTATTTTTTCCTCCCCACGTTTCGAGTCCGGCTCTGTGGAGGCTGATATCTAATTTCAAAACACTGTATCTTCTCAGTGCCAGAGAGCTGCCGAGAGACACGAGTACAAATGGAAATGTGGATTGCGCCTAGGCATCATCTGTCTGACAGCTGCTTTCAATATCAAAAAACAAGCCTTTCACAAACCACAGAGTTTACACTCAAATAGCAACTCCTTTTAAATACAAGACAGAGAGAGAGAAAAAGCAACTTTTCAGTGGTAAAATGCTTCGGATGATGGATATGTAACTGGCTGGACACACTTGACTATTGTGTCCTTTACAATAATGAAACGTCTAGAGAAGCTCAATTACGTTGGGTCTTGAGATGTGCATGGCGAGAAGGTAGGTTGACAGGCTACCTACTTCCCACTGTGCAACCTTTTATGAAATCGATGCCGCAGCTAAATGTGGGTTCCCTCCTAACTGTAGCCCCGTCGACCGGACAGAGAAAAACACCCACAAACAGATAAATCCATCCACTTACCATAACTGTATTCTTCGTCGCCGACTGACAGCGGTAGCATCAGCTACATTAGACTATTTCTCCCTGAAATAAAAACTTCAAGAGCTACTCGAGCATCTTGATGCTAACGAATCGTCTTTCATTACGCTCATCCAGAGTGCTATGGATCAGCTAAAACCTCTATCTGACAAGGCAGTGTCTCAGCGGTGAAAAGGCTTGACACAACCTTGACATGTTCAATGCCTGCACTTTGATTAAGGCCAGGGAAAAGAGTGAAAAATCCATAAATATATCATCAAGCCCCTGCAGGGAGAGCCATGGTGCACGCCGGCAAGCCTGATGCCTGCCCAGTAAACAGACATTTGAAAAGTCCTGTCTTCAACCTGCACAAAAGAACACTCACGTCTATTCTCCAAACACAAATCTCAGAGAGACGCTTCAAGCGCTTTCAAAGGATCGAAAATGATAGCAGTAGTCCACAAACACCCAGACTTTCACCACATTTATTTATATAACTAGAAGAGGTCTGCGAGCCGCGTGAATACTGAGGGTTTTAAAAGAAGAGACACAAAGAGATATGAAAGTCGACACGTTTTGTCCGCAGAGATCATTGGGAATAAATGAGATTGATTGGATGTGCAGACTGGAGCTACTCTGGGTTGTTTACACAGGAAGAGCCGCTCCAGATGCTACCAGCATTAATCTAAATGGAGCTCGACACCTTCTGCAGGTGCTGGCGACAGAAATGAGCTGAAGGAAGAAAACAAGCTAACTCCATTTCCATTCGGAGGCGGCCATTTTGTGCACTTGGTGACATTCATTTCCGCAATGAGGGATCTTAGAGTCTCTCCGGCTCCTCTTATTAACATTAACCGCTGCAATTCAGAGCCAAAGCACATTAACCCACTTACTTTCCTAATTACCTTTCCTCTGCTTTTTATTATCTACTTTCCGTCAGACCTGAGAGAGGTTACTTTGAGAGCCTTCCATTCATTACACGGATGCTCTATGAAAGATGCGGAAAAATGTAAAAAATGTATTTATGAGTAAACTCTTCCAAAGATGCTTGAAGGACTGAATGGATTCATTTCAATGTTTTAGCAAAGAAACATCTCAGTAATGAATCACTTACAGGTTTAGTGGCTTCAATACAAAAGCATTCATAATCAGATGTGATACAGACCTGTATCTAAGGGCAAATTAGTTGCTTATTTCATACGTGACAGGAACTAGTCTGTTATGAATAGAGATTGGGGAAAAATGAAGAGATAAATGGTATTTGCTTTTTTTTTACGCTGTCTATTTATATATATAGATATTTTATGTTATAAACGATAAGTGCTTTAATGCCGCAATCTGGACTTCTCCAGTAGAAACATCTAAAATCCCAAACCAGACGGGTTCATTTCTTCAGTTCCTTTAGCAGACTGCATTAACTTCAGCAAATCCCTGTGAATGCCAAAGCACTCGTTCATTTTGCTTGTGTCATTTATTATAGCAAAATAAGAGAAGATATGAGCTGAGAAAAAGCTTTGCTCTTTGGCTAATCGTAATTAGGTGCTTAATTGTCCTCATCATATGCATTCTCTTGGTTGTAACTAGTAAACATACAAAGAAAACGGCTTCTTTCCAAGAATAAATCAGCCCGAGCAAGAGACTGCAGTTTAACAGTCTCTCTGCTGACAGTAATTACACAAAACATTCTGCTCACATCTCAATGCACTGCTCAAAAAACAATACGAACTGAAAAAGAAAACGCCAGAAATAAACCAGAACATACTTGCATTTAATTTTCACATCTATCTTGGTATAGCAAAAATAACAGATATGAGCTCTGAACATATTAATTTTAGTGTTAATTAAAGCTTATAAAAAGTAGAAAAAAAAGGAAAATTACACATTTGGCAAAACAACCAGTTTGGCCAGTGTTGCAATAAAACTATATGTCATGATTCATGATGATATACTGTCATATAATGCACTCTCAGAAGAAAAAAAAAACTGTTCAAATATTGTACCTTTAGGGGTACAACAACGTGTCGCTGCGGCAGTACTACCCTTAAAGGGGCATATTTGTACATTATTTACCATTACAAGGTCACAGTAGTACCTTAAGGGTATATATTACTATTCTAAGGTATAGTACTAACATGTACCATTTAGAGGTATATAAGGTGCGAAGTTGTTCCTTTATGGGTATTGCCCCAGTGACAAATTGTTGCACTGTCAGAAAAAAAAAGTGGGGCTGACACTGGGGCAGTATCCTCAAAGGGACACTTTTGTACCTTCTTTAGCCCTAAAGGGTGCATATTAGTACCTTAGAATAGTAATATGAACCCTTAAGGCAGTAATATGTACTCTTATGGTACAATTATAAATACTTTAGGGGTGAAAACAGAGCAAAGGTGTCCCCTTGAGGGTACTGCCCCAGTGACAAGCTGTTGTACCCTTCAAGGTACAATTTTTTATTTTTTTTTCCTGACAGTGTGAATCACCATTAAAGTAACACAAAATTGGAAAAATACATTTAAATGTAAATAGTACAGTAACTCAAATTAAATATCAAATGTAATAATATTTGAAATTATTTAATTTTAATTTAATATATGCAGCAGTTAGATGTTTTTGATGTAAAGAAGAAAAAAAAACTTACATACCCAAAGTTTTGATATTAGTTTAAATAGTTTAAATAATCCTATAAATACGCATTCATTTTTACCTTTAATTAGATTTCCGGGTGAGGTGAGCTGGAACACCAGAGAACCATTGAACAGAAACGATCCCACAAGGAACTGATAATGCCTCATCAGCTGGTATGTGTGTACACGTGCACAGGCCTGCTTGATTAGCTCATATATATCCTCACCAGGAGGATCCCGAGCCAGGCCTCACGCTGCCACGCGAGATTAGCCATAACTGCTGTTTTATGTCTGCTCTTCAATTTTCAAAATCCAATTTAAAAAAAGGGAGGGGAGGTGTGGGCCTCAAACGATCACACGCCCCAATATGAGGCCTATATTTGGAACAATCATTTGGAATTAATACCAACAATGATTGGAAGCTTTATCAAATAATACTGACCGGGAACTTTGCTGCTGTTTTAGTACTTTGCATTCCTTATTCGTATGCAAATTGCGACGCTTACCATTGTGTCTTTTATCGTTAGCTAGCAAAGCAGAGCCCGTGTTATAATTGCTGCAATGTTTCATGAAGTAAATTTGGAAAATGAAAGTGTTGTTGCATTCCCAGGAGAGCAGCAGCTGAACCTGTGGCACCGCAGCAGTTGAAAGCGTCCCTCTTGAGAATGCTCACCGTCTCTACTTTCTCTTTCATTCTGAAGCGTAAGAAAGAGTTAACAATCCACTTTAAGACATAGTCAAAGTGAATAAGGGAATAAGAGGAAGAGAAAATCTTATCTCCTTACATCCCCTCTGTCTCGATGAAAAGCTAGGCACTAGGCAGATATGGTGTTAGAGCAAATCTCTGAGATATACTTTTAGTGCAAATTGTAACTTGGAACTGACAAGCTTCTTCCTGTGATCTCCCTGAACTGCTGTGAGTGGCAAGTACGTGCCAGAAACCGCATGGCCCTTTATTCCCCGAATAAGTGCTGCCATTTTCTTATACGTTGACTTGCGTAACACAATTTTACAGTTTGCAATGCAAATAAATTAATTCTACTAAACTGAATTCACATGAAATAAAACTTTTATTTATGTGTTTTAATCAAATGGCACCTAAAAAAAGCATCATCTAAGCTAAAATCCTCAAACATGGGAAAGAAAAGGCATTTGAATATTCTCACAGACGAAAGAAAGAGACTATCACATTAGATAGTGGTGAAGATACTCTTCACTGATGGAAGCTAAGCAGATATTGTGAAGGGATTAAGTTATCAAAGATGATCAATCTGGTTGATAAGTGAGACATACTGGCAAATATGCAAGATTTATAAAGAGACACAATGATAGCATTGTTACCACTGAGCAGATATCACACACACATAGACGCTAACACTCGGCTTCTGCTAGAGCTAAGAATTCATGCAAGCAGCACATTGCTGTGCCAGGCAACACAATGCCCTTATTAGACGCTATATGGAGACCAGCTGGTGATCTGAATTCTGAAGCACCTTTGAGCAGGTGCATTAATCTAAATGGAGCTCGGCACTTTCTGCAGGTGCTGGCGACAGAAATGAGCTGTAGGAAGAAAATAAGCTAACTCCATTTCCATTCGGAGGCGGCCATTTTGTGCACTTGGTGACATTCATTTCCGCAATGAGGGATCTTAGAGTCTCTCCGGCTCCTCTTATTAACATTAACCGCTGCAATTCAGAGCCAAAGCACATTAACCCACTTACTTTCCTAATTACCTTTCCTCTGCTTTTTATTATCTACTTTCCGTCAGACCTGAGAGAGGTTACTTTGAGAGCCTTCCATTCATTACACGGATGCTCTATGAAAGATGCGGAAAAATGTAAAAAAATGTATTTATGAGTAAACTCTTCCAAAGATGCTTGAAGGACTGAATGGATTCATTTCAATGTTTTAGCAAAGAAACATCTCAGTAATGAATCACTTACAGGTTTAGTGGCTTCAATACAAAAGCATTCATAATCAGATGTGATACAGACCTGTATCTAAGGGCAAATTAGTTGCTTATTTCATACGTGACAGGAACTAGTCTGTTATGAATAGAGATTGGGGAAAAATGAAGAGATAAATGGTATTTGCTTTTTTTTTACGCTGTCTATTTATATATATAGATATTTTATGTTATAAACGATAAGTGCTTTAATGCCGCAATCTGGACTTCTCCAGTAGAAACATCTAAAATCCCAAACCAGACGGGTTCATTTCTTCAGTTCCTTTAGCAGACTGCATTAACTTCCGCAAATCTATGTGAATGCCAAAGCACTCGTTCATTCTGCTTGTGTCATTTATTATGGCAAAATAAGAGAAGATATGAACTGAGGAAAAAGCTTTGCTCTTTGGCTAATCGTAATTAGGTGCTTAATTGTCTTCATCATATGCATTCTCTTGGTTGTGACTAGTAAACATACAAAGAAAATGACTTCCTTCCATGAATAAATCAGCCTGAGCAAGAGACTGCAGTTTAACAGTCTCTCTGCTAACAGTAATTACACAAAACATTCTGCTCACATCTCAATGCACTGCTCAAAAAACAATACGAACTGAAAAAGAAAACGCCAGAAATAAACCAGAACATACTTGCATTTAATTTTCACATCTATCTTGGTATAGCAAAAATAACAGATATGAGCTCTGAACATATTAATTTTAGTGTTAATTAAAGCTTATAAAAAGTAGAAAAAAAAGGAAAATTACACATTTGGCAAAACAACCAGTTTGGCCAGTGTTGCAATAAAACTATATGTCATGATTCATGATGATATACTGTCATATAATGCACTCTCAGAAGAAAAAAAAAACTGTTCAAATATTGTACCTTTAGGGGTACAACAACTTGTCGCTGCGGCAGTACTACCCTTAAAGGGGCATATTTGTACATTATTTACCATTACAAGGTCACAGTAGTACCTTAAGGGTATATATTACTATTCTAAGGTATAGTACTAACATGTACCATTTAGAGGTATATAAGGTGCGAAGTTGTTCCTTTATGGGTATTGCCCCAGTGACAAATTGTTGCACTGTCAGAAAAAAAAAGTGGGGCTGACACTGGGGCAGTATCCTCAAAGGGACACTTTTGTACCTTCTTTAGCCCTAAAGGGTGCATATTAGTACCTTAGAATAGTAATATGAACCCTTAAGGCAGTAATATGTACTCTTATGGTACAATTATAAATACTTTAGGGGTGAAAACAGAGCAAAGGTGTCCCCTTGAGGGTACTGCCCCAGTGACAAGCTGTTGTACCCTTCAAGGTACAATTTTTTATTTTTTTTTCCTGACAGTGTGAATCACCATTAAAGTAACACAAAATTGGAAAAATACATTTAAATGTAAATAGTACAGTAACTCAAATTAAATATCAAATGTAATAATATTTGAAATTATTTAATTTTAATTTAATATATGCAGCAGTTAGATGTTTTTGATGTAAAGAAGAAAAAAAAACTTACATACCCAAAGTTTTGATATTAGTTTAAATAGTTTAAATAATCCTATAAATACGCATTCATTTTTACCTTTAATTAGATTTCCGGGTGAGGTGAGCTGGAACACCAGAGAACCATTGAACAGAAACGATCCCACAAGGAACTGATAATGCCTCATCAGCTGGTATGTGTGTACACGTGCACAGGCCTGCTTGATTAGCTCATATATATCCTCACCAGGAGGATCCCGAGCCAGGCCTCACGCTGCCACGCGAGATTAGCCATAACTGCTGTTTTATGTCTGCTCTTCAATTTTCAAAATCCAATTTAAAAAAAGGGAGGGGAGGTGTGGGCCTCAAACGATCACACGCCCCAATATGAGGCCTATATTTGGAACAATCATTTGGAATTAATACCAACAATGATTGGAAGCTTTATCAAATAATACTGACCGGGAACTTTGCTGCTGTTTTAGTACTTTGCATTCCTTATTCGTATGCAAATTGCGACGCTTACCATTGTGTCTTTTATCGTTAGCTAGCAAAGCAGAGCCCGTGTTATAATTGCTGCAATGTTTCATGAAGTAAATTTGGAAAATGAAAGTGTTGTTGCATTCCCAGGAGAGCAGCAGCTGAACCTGTGGCACCGCAGCAGTTGAAAGCGTCCCTCTTGAGAATGCTCACCGTCTCTACTTTCTCTTTCATTCTGAAGCGTAAGAAAGAGTTAACAATCCACTTTAAGACATAGTCAAAGTGAATAAGGGAATAAGAGGAAGAGAAAATCTTATCTCCTTACATCCCCTCTGTCTCGATGAAAAGCTAGGCACTAGACAGATATGGTGTTAGAGCAAATCTCTGAGATATACTTTTAGTGCAAATTGTAACTTGGAACTGACAAGCTTCTTCCTGTGATCTCCCTGAACTGCTGTGAGTGGCAAGTACGTGCCAGAAACCGCATGGCCCTTTATTCCCCGAATAAGTGCTGCCATTTTCTTATACGTTGACTTGCGTAACACAATTTTACAGTTTGCAATGCAAATAAATTAATTCTACTAAACTGAATTCACATGAAATAAAACTTTTATTTATGTGTTTTAATCAAATGGCACCTAAAAAAAGCATCATCTAAGCTAAAATCCTCAAACATGGGAAAGAAAAGGCATTTGAATATTCTCACAGACGAAAGAAAGAGACTATCACATTAGATAGTGGTGAAGATACTCTTCACTGATGGAAGCTAAGCAGATATTGTGAAGGGATTAAGTTATCAAAGATGATCAATCTGGTTGATAAGTGAGACATACTGGCAAATATGCAAGATTTATAAAGAGACACAATGATAGCATTGTTACCACTGTGCAGATATCTCACACACACACACACACACACACACACACACACACACGCTCACACTCGGTTTCTGCTAGAGCTAAGAATTCGTGCAAGCGACACATTGCTGTGCCAGGCAACGCAACACCCTTATTAGACGCTATATGGAGACCAGCTGGTGATCTGAATTCTGAAGCACCTCTTAGCAGGTCAGTCCTTTTCCCTACGAGACGAACCAAACAGGACTGAAACAGATGCTCAACCTGTACACAGACTAATGTAATTTATAATTGGAGAAGTGACACAAAAATGCACAACAGAGGAAGAAAAAAAAAGAAAGAAAAAAATACACACTTTGTAGTGCGTGAGAGGCAAATAGGCTCTGACAGAGCAGCATGTGTGGCAATTACAGCTCAGTGGTAGATGAGAACGGATGGAGCGATTTCCTACAGCACTGTGGCCTTCACAAAGTTGCCATTAGAGGCTCTGCTGGGGTACTCTGTCTTCTGGTATTACTGTCTCTCTCGAGTCAAATCTACCTCTCTATCATTAAGAACAAATCTAAAATCTGAGTATTCAACCATTAAAAGGCAGAAGTATAAAATGGTCAATGTGACAAAGAAACTTCCAGGTCATATCGTACCCCAAAATGAAAAAAAAAAAAAAAAAAAAAAAATGTAATTATACACTCTTAAAAATAAAGGTTATTTATTGGCATCAATGGTTCTATGAAGAACCTCGAACATCCATGGAACCTTTCAAATGCAGACAAGTTTCTTTATGGTCGAAAAAGGTTCTTTTGATTTTTAAAATGTTCTTCAAAATTGTTCTTTTAGGAACTGCTCACTGAAAGGTTCTGTGGGGAACAAAAAATGGTTCTTCTATGGCATCACTGCAAAAACAGCCTTTTGGAACCTTTATTTTTATGAGTGGATTTTGCATAAATACTTGATGAGAGAAAGAAATACAACCACATTTTATGGCATTACTAAGTGCAGAAAAATTAAGTCATATTCTAGGGGAAAACTCCAGCATGATTAAAACAGCAGCAAAATAGGTATCAGCCTGTCACAAACTAAAGAGAGTCAGTCAGTGGTCAAAACTAAACTTTTACTTACTTATTTCTTACATCTACACATGTTGTACAGAGTTTTATTTTCTTCTTCTTCCTTAAGACAATATCTTAACTATTTTCTTATTTCTTGTTTATTTAAAAAATATATTCATGTAATTATCTACTTAATGATTTATTCTTGTATTGTTTATATATTATATAATAATAATTTGTTCTTTGTTCATGCAATAGCCAAAGCTTTGGCAATATACTGCAAGTCATGCCAATAAAGCTCACTTAAATTGAATTGATTTGAATTGAAGTGAATTGAATTGAGTGAGAGAGATAGAGAGAGAGAATTTTAAGGAAACAGTGATGATCGCTATGAATTTAAGACATTATTTTCATGACAATTAGACATATTAGACATTCTAAAATTATTATTAAATTAAGCAATTATTTAATTTGATTTAATTCGTTTTTTTATTTAATTAGTGTAAAAAAAAATTTTTTTTCGGGATGAAATATAATCCAGACATTTCTTGAGGATTTTTTTTGCCAGTTTTTGTGAAATTCACCCAACATGCTGTTAAATCTTCCCTGTGTATGTAATACTGAAGAGTGCAATAGAGTTTTTGCAATACATGCACAACATCAAACAAGATTTGATTCTGTATTATTAAAACATTTGATTCCCTGCTCACCTACAACTGTGCAATCACGTGACCACAGACATACAGAGAAGCTCATTAAAAACACAGATACAGTATTTAATAGATAACAGCTTCTAGGCTGTAAACGATGTATGTGGGGTCCCACAGAGAGTAAGCAGATGAAACTCGGGGTTGGCTTAAAATATAACAGGTCATGGCTGTAGGTTAATTGCCACAGTGGCAGAGTAACAGGGGCAGGAATGGATGTATGCAGACACTCTAGAGAAGAGAGGGATGATCTGTCTGATGGTTAAGTGCATGGCTGGAATTAAAGATTAGTTGGTCGGATTTGTGGGCAGAGGAGAGGAACACGGTGTCATTTATTAAAACACTTTCTATGCTCAGCCTTAAGAGGCTATGCCGTCTGCTCACCAAAATTTGGCACTATCATCCTACTTCTATATTTACACAACATATTCTTACTATCAAAGTTGCTCACTGATGGTCTGCCATTATGCAGACTTCACAGAACGCTGTGAAAGACACTTAAGTCACCATTAACATTTTATTTCATGCAACACACATCTGTTGCTTCATCATATAAACCCAACAAACATCTTTTTGCAAAATGTTTTGCTTTAAAAGTGTACTTGTGCTGCCTTTAAACTATATGGCATTTCATTTGACATTTTGTTATCTCATGCAATAACATTCAGTCACTTTTAAAAGTAATCTACGTGTTCGAATACTTTTTGGGGCCACTTTGAGAGACATTTTAGGGGCATATGAGGACAGATATAGGAGAAACAGACTGGGTTAAGTGTGTCCCCTGTGCTCTTTCAAACAGTGAGAAAAAATTCATCAAGGATTTCGGTTAGAACCACGGCTCTCGCACTCAAAATAAACCTAAGTGGGTCCTTACAAGAACAAGCGGAGGTGGACCAGTGACTTCCAGTTGTTGGTTGATATGCGGATGAAAGGGAACGGTGATATAACAACAAGTAGATGATGTCTACATTGATAGCATACAAAGTTACCTCAGCCACCGTTGTGTCACAGTACAAAAAAGTAATTATAGGAAAGGCTTTCAGCTCAGGACACTATTAAAATGATTAAAGGCCAGATTTTGCACACAAACTAGATGATAATGGATTATTAGTCACCAACAAGGGCATACAAAATGGTAAATAGCAAAGAAAAGTAGGCAAAAGAATAAATATCTTTCTCAGGGCCTCTATAGCATTCAGGAAGGTCAGATGGTGTCTCAGGAAAAACAGCCTGAAACTTTCCTTGTCTTTTTCTCAAACAGTCAAAAGAGCAGCACCCCTGTGGGCAACGCTCTCATGCTTCTCTCTTCCTCCCTTCACATGCCAGTCCCATTTCACAGGCCTCTCTAGATCTGCCCAGCCACACACACACACACACCCTACCGTCCCCCATCACCTTGCTCTGAGATGAATGAGATCGCCACTGTCCTCAATCATTTTAATCACTACATTGGAAAATGCCTTGTTCATGGTTATCATTTTTGGGCTGCCTTCTGGCGGCTCTCCCCGCATCTCCGTGTGGCAGACTCACTCTCGCAAATATGCAAGTGGCCAAGATATAAGAGTCACAGCTAACAGATGGTGGAAGATTGGGGGGAAGATTCCTAATTTTGACTCTTCTGCCCTTTTCGAGGGGGCCTAGTTTGAGAATGTAGGTTCAGCATCTGCTTCCTGCAGCACAGAGGCGATGTGCTGAACGCTAGCAGCCTCACCAGCGCGATGATGCAAGCGCAGGCCAACAGCACAGCCACCTGAGACACCAGGACTGCACCGCTCTCAATTAAATGAATCATTTATATAGATCAAAAGAGCTTCTTTTGTTCCACATTATCACATAAAGATTTGAGCGGTGTTTGGATGAATGAGAGTGAGTGTTTGGAATGTTGACTCTATGAATTGACTATATTCACTTATGCAAAGTCAAAATATACATATTATCAATAGTATTATGAATATATTTGCAGTGTTGGGGAGTAACAACATTACGTCATTTAATTACAAAATAAGGTTAAACTTTATTTTAAGGTGTCCTTGTTACAGTGTAATTATACATTTAATTACTGAGTATTATTAATTAAATACATGTACTTACTATATGGTTAGGGTTAGGATTAGGGTTACTTACATGTAATTATGCATAACTAATTGTTATTATAATGGTAAGTCATGTAACGTGTAACAAGGACACCTTAAAATAAGGTGTTACCCAAAATAAATGTAACTGTAAACCATTACAGTTACTGGAAAAAAAATGTGTAATTAAATTACAGTTACTTATGAAAATGTTAACGATTACAAAGGTGGTTACATCTGAATAATTTCTGTACAAAATCTAGGATATGTTGAATAATGTTAATTTGTTGCTTTGCCTGTTTTTATTTGACCACTCCAAAATATGAGACACCCGTGTTTCAGGAGTTTAGGACACAGAATAGGACACATGCTTATTTGATAACATAACTATTTAATTTCTATTTGAGTTTATGTATATGCTTTATTTATTATTATTATTATTATTTTAAATAACCTTTTTCTAAGGCATTGTTAGATGCCAGTGTTTTCTGTCATAGCTATGCAAAGGTTTGATTTCGAAAAACAGTCTTGTTTAAATGTTTGAAATGATTAACAGTTGAAAACATTCATTAGAATTTTAGAAAAGTAATTAAATGTAATCAGTTACATTACTAAAGTATTCAAAATAGTTACACTACTTATAGGGTAACTTGTAATCTGTAACCTATTACATTTCCAAAGTAACCTTCCCAACACTGTATATTTCTAATTTAACTCAACTACAATTTACAAACGGAAATTTGTAATAAAATAATTACAAATAAAAAGACAAAATAACAAATAGAGAATAATTACAGGTGTATATCAACTAAAGTTATAGCACAATGCAACATAGTGCATTGGGTAATTGTATTTTAAAGAGTGTGTTTATTTGTTTGTTTATTTATTTATTTTTTAATTATAATAAAATAATAATGAATAAATAAAATTCATAGAAAAAAAGTTCATTTTGGACATTATATTTAAACAAACAAATGAACAGGGAATAGAAAGTAGCTAAAGTAGGGGCAGAACATTCAAAACAGAAACAGGTGTCCATTAACTAAAGTTGTGGCACAGTGCACTGTGGCTATGTAGACACTTCTAATGCCAATAACGGGAGAAGTCTAGTTTTGTCGGGTTGCATGCGTCCTCTGTGGAAACGGTGGGAGAACCATAGACAGAGAGTGATAGCTGTCACACACTGATGAGTAAAAGAGAACAAAGATCATTGCTAACACATCTGAGACGTCAAACGCTTTCCACTTTCTGTCTTTCAGTACCCCCCCTAAAAAACAATCCTTCCTGATGGCCTACCTGTGTCCTAACCTATAGCGAGGGAGGGTAGCTAAAATCCAGGGGATCAACTGTAAGTCTTCATCACTAAGGGTCAATCCAAGGTCGGCGCTCGGTTCAGGCAGCTGGAGTGTGTCTGTCTCCCGAGCTCCGCTTAAATGACGAGGCTTACCGTACCTGTGCGAATGTCAGCCTCAATTCAAGACGGCCTGCTGTGTATTCTGCCGTGCACTGAAATATCATCAGCCTCCATGAAATATGCAGTCCAGAGCTACAGTAAGCACATTATACAAGTCTTATGGCTATAATTAAGGTCCTATTATCTGCTGTTGTTAGATATGTGAGGAGATTACACTCTTGTTTTGACAGATCCTCACCACCATGGTGCTTACAATGCCGAGAGAGAGTGAGATTAAATGTGCAGTGTTGCTACAGAATGCTATTATTGTTATGCCATTATAACTCTGTTGTTTAAGTGGTATACAATTGTGTGCATCTTTAATGTGCACAAGTAAATGAGCCTTGCAGATCAGGCGGTGTAACTATTAGGCTACCGAATCAAGCCTCAGGCAGTGAGATGAGGTGGGTGCAGCGATTGGGGCAAGTCGATTGAGTGACGGCAGAAACGGCAATGGTCCATTGATCATAGCTATCAACAGAGCAGTAAATCACTGCACTATCGATTGAGTGACGGCAGAAACGGCAATGGTCCACTGATCATAGCTATCATAGAGCAGTAAATCACTGCACTAGAAATGTATTCAAAACAATGAGAACAGACAGCTGAGATAATAGTCTGATAATTAGGTAAAAATAATGGGGGGGGGGAAAGAATAATATAATAATTTATTTAAAATAATAGAAAATAAATAAATTGTATCCCTCACTTATTATTATTTGGAATTCTTATTTATATTTAATTATCAAACATGTTTTGTAGATTTTTTTAACAAAAACAGAAAAAAATATGACAACTGAACAATAAGAGAAGACTGATAGATAGATTGATAGATCTTATAGAAAAGAAATATAGAATACAAATAGAAATTAAATATTATTAAATAAATATGAATTAAATAAATTCAGATTGATTGATTGATTGATTATCATCTGAAACTCCACGCAAAATAACTGGGCTCTTTTTCCCATGAAAAAAAAGTCTGAGACTCTCAGAAGACTTGCAAAAAAAAAAAAAACCCCCGGGGGTTCAAAAGATCTCACCTTTTGCCTATGGGACTTAACTGAGAACCTTTTGTTTAGATTGACCATTATAAGCACAAAGTTAACAACAGACCTTTTGAAGAACATAAAGGAAAATTGCAGATGTGAAATATTGAGACCCACAGCATTCATTACTTCCCTCAGATTTAGAGAAACGTGCGATAAAGCACTCATGAGGATGCTGTTTGCATCTGGGTACGTCTACAGGGTCTGGACTATAAATAGTATGCTAAACAGTGTGAAAGACACCTGAGACATCCAAAGAAGTCAACTGTGCTGAACGCTCAGGGAGGGCTGTGTGTTTCTTATTTCTTATTATGCACTCACTTTTCACTGAGGGCAATTTGTTGTGTTTGGGCTTATTTTTAATGAGGTACAAAAAAAGGCCTCACACATTCTTGGGTGTAAACACCTGATAAAAGCATTTCAAGAACACAACACAAATGTTGAACAGAGAGGTTTTTTGTTTTCGTCTTCACTGAACACAAAGCTCCAACACTGGTTTTGCAATATCATGGTATCATCATAAAGCAAACATGACTCATTTCTCCGAGATTTCAGGACACATTTGCAAGAATGGGCTCGGCAGCGACGATGTGTCAGTGTGTGCGCGCATCTGTCTGTCGTCCAGAGGCGGTATCGTGCTGCTCGTCCTGTGGAAGCATGCGGTGACAAGACACAGCAGCTCTGAACAACCCCACCGCCCCTCTCTGTGTGATTGATGAGGCTAATTTTGTCAATTAATGAAGAAACCCCTGTTGATTAACATCAGATTGCAGTTTGTAACTGTTAGTGCACCGGTCTGTCAGAAATTCATTTTAATTAGAAGTCACCGCACTGTACTCCTCTATCAGCTACCAGATCTGCTGATCCACATAAGGACATGACTAAGAACGGATCGCAGTTCCACCGTACACTTCACTTCATCTATTCGCTGAGATTCAAGAGTGCCCACCTGGGCTGGACTTCCTGCTAATGCTGAAATTATACATCATAATTAATTTGAACGCAAATTAATATTAGCAGGCGCAAGATAATTAGCAGGCTGTATTTACATAATGAACCCGCTAATTGGTTCATAACAGGCGAATGCAGTCAATATATCTGGCTAACGGCATGTTTGAGTTCACATATATGAACGGACAGGGAGATGGACGGAAATGCTACAGGGCTAAATCTAATAGAGGACAAATAGAGATGTATGCCAAATTGTTTGCTGTTCTTTCAAGGAAGTCGTTTGGCATTAAGTGAAAATGTTTAGACATTAAAGACCCCAGGAATTCGCTTGATGAGAGTGGTGTTGACGTGATTTGATATTAAAATAGGACGCTTGGGCAAGACATTTTCAAAGGCGCATTTCTTTTATTTTTATTGTTTCCAATAGCCAGTTACATCACAGCCATGAAGCATGATTTGCTACTTGCTAGTTGGCTGCAACATCTGATTGGATAAAAATATTTCTACTGCAACAATATCCAGCAATATTCTTGGTCAGTGTTATATATACGAGTACACTAGCATGTACACTACTATTCAAAAGTTTAGGGTCAGATAATTTTTTTTGTATAATTTTTTTTTTAAAAGAAATTAATACCTTTATTCAGCAAAGATGTATTTATGAATTGATCTACAGTGACAGTAAAAACATTTGTAATATTACAAAAGATTTCTATTTAAAATAAAGGACATTCTTTTGAACTTTCCATTCATCAAATAATCCTGAAAAAATATGTCAGTTTTGACTTCATTTTTATATTTGACTGTATATGACTGTTTTCAACACTGATTTTTAACACTGATTTTGTTTATTTTAATTTAATTTATTTATTTATAAGCAGCAAATCGATATATTAGAATGATTTCTGGATCATAAGGATCATGTGACACTGAAGACAGGAGTAATGGCTGCTGAAAATTCAGCTTTGCCATCACAGGAATAAATTACATTTCAAAATATATTAAAATAGAATCCATTCATTTTATATTGTAAAATATTTTACAAAATTACTGTTTTTACTGTAAATAAATGCAGGCTTGGTGAGCATAAGTGACGACTTCTTCCTAAACTTTTGAACGTTAATGACCACAAAGCAAACATGGATTAAAAGCCACATTTTGATTCCGTAAGGTCTTTAATTTGATTTATAATTTGGTCCGACACTGATCTGGTGGGACTGCAAGTTCACTAATGATACCGAGTGGCCTTTTCATCAGTCCACACCCCTGGGTGCTTTATTTTCAGCCATTTGCACTAAAGAACAATAAATAGAAGCAGTGGTGAAAATTTCACAGCGTGGAGTGGAATAATCGGCAACCGTCCAACCCCGTATATCTTCAGCGTGGACTAAGTACACTTCAACTTTCCATTTAAGAAATCACTGAGGCATCAGTTGTTATATAAGTGCCTAACAGTCATTTCTGCTGAGATATGGTGATGACGCTCATTATGGCAGACGGAAATAAAGAGAGGTTTGCACAGCGGAGGCTCTCCGCGGCCGTGTTTATCTTTTCTTTATCGTCTACGGAAACACAATCCTTCCATAAAACATGTCCAATACACAGCTCTGATTCTCCTGCGTGTCATCTTGTCCTAAAACAAATACATATGCAAACTGCGGTTTCTTTAGAAGCGAATAACACAACAGTATGTTTCCTCTCTCACACACATCCCAATTTTCATTTGATAAAGTAATTTGGTGACAATGGTGCAATTCAGCAGCGAGGGGCTGGGATTTCCATGAAAACATCAAATGAAAGTGAAATTACGAGCCATGACGGCGGGTGAGTTGAAAAAGCACAGAAGAGCGAGTCGGTGTCTACAGTGGGATTAACACAGAGCAACAAGTGCTGAGTGCTTTGCATCAAACCCACGGGCCCATGACAAATGAGTAGGAGAAGCTCTGCGTCTATTACCCAGCTTTAAGCCAGAGACTTCAGGGGTTATAATGAAGTACCGACTGGAGCAAAAGCAGAAAGTTCTAGAGGATGAGTGCTCTCTGTGGATCCTCGCCAAAACCCTCAAGACAACAGGGGCACGCCCTCTGTCTCTATCTCGCTCTTTGTCTGCCTCTCTCTCAGATTGAGTGCATTCAAGTATGCAAACTAGATGTGCTATTTTTCTCTCTTTCTAAGTGACGAAAGTCCAGGGTGGTGGTTTTCCGTTTTAGGACTGTTTCTTTATCCCGCAGGGAGAACAGGGAAACTGTATGTCACTATAAATCAGAGACAGGAGGAGACGGGGCAAACAGAATGGGAAGAAATTGTAACGTTCAAGTGGTTACAGGAACAAAAGCCCCGCCTTTCAGTTAAAAGAACCAATAGTTGTCAGGTTTTATGGCTGATTTGAAATGCTGTTATTGAAATACTGATGAACAGATCTGTCAAGAAGAAATGAATAAAGAATGCCTTTTAAGTTCCTGTATTTGAATTGAGATAGTAAATGCAGTAAATGCCTGATGCAGAATTGCAATTAAGATCCAACTGAAAAATGAATTAAAATGTATATGACAAAATATATTAGACATAATAATAATAAAATATATTTGAATACATAACAGGAGCCAATTTTTCAATTCTTAATTTTGCCAAACCATGGTACATATGAGCTGCAGTTGCACTCCTATTACCCTACACAGAAAACAGCTGCCCGGAGGGGTTACCAAGATGGCTGCCGAGTGAACTGACTTGCCTATAGGGAGTTTGCTGCAAACACAAGACGACAGAGCCATAATTAGCACGGCAGCAAAGAATATAGAGTCAGTTGTTCACCGAATGTGTGTCGCTCATTTACTGAGGCATTTAACTGGCGTTACAGGACTAATAACAGAAATGAGAACAGAACCAAATGATCCAGATAGAACACTATAAAGGACACATTTTTATATAAAACATGACTGCCGTTAGACTGTGTCGTTAGAGACTAATACGACAGGCTCAGATTCCTTATTTGATGTGTGAAGTCATACTGGCATCGGGCTAAAATGTGTTTTTTGATTAATCACGTTCTAGGAGGTCTGAATTCTGACACTGGGAATGCAGCAGATATGAAGTATAATTCAAAAACTGATGGACTGGAAGAAGATAGAATGGCAAATCCTATCATCTATGACTGGGAAAAGACATTTCTTCAGGAGAACGTGGAGACCACATGCCACTTTGTGAGCCCTTCAACGGGATCGGCCTTTATGTATTCCTTGTCATCTTTCTGTACACCTAATATGCCAACCATGAAATGGAATGTAGCCTAATACAGATCACCACCCTTTGGGGAGAATTGGACAATGTTTCACATGTAAATCTATACAGTCCTCCTACTTCCTATTTTCTGGAGATGGTGTGTTACATACAGCAGAAAGAATGAAAGAGAGAGTCTCGACTGAAGGCTTTCACCTCCACCCGGGGAGTAGTATGCCTGTCAGCCTCAGTCTTAGTGGCCGTGTCAGCCCTGAGATCTGGGTTAATGGACCTGCCAAATCAGCCCCAGTTTTCCCCCTCCTAACGAAACACTGATTGTGGAATTTCCAGAGAATTTGCACACATAATGATAACTCGCATTTCCATGACTGACTGAGACCGAACAACTACGAAAAATCATGTCAGGCAATCACGAAAATTTGATTTATGAAATACGATAGCAGAAATATGCTTGATCTCTTTCAAAGTGTCATTTTCATTAGAGGAGAGTGCTGAGCTGATATGTCTCTGGAGGGTGAGGCCCAGACAAACGTTTGTGTGTGACGACAGCCAAAGCACGCAGCGGATGATTTCAACTGTTTGGCTGTGCTTTAGGGAACGTAATATGATCGAGGCAGATGCACTATCTGAGGGTCTGATGAAGACGGGGCCGCAGTGGGAGTAAATGTAGCTGTCGTTTGGTAAACGAGTACCATACCCAGCCACTGCTGAGAGCCCGTTGGCTTGCAAAGAATACACAGTACTAATATCTAAAAGAGGCAAATGGGAGATATAGCGAAATTGAATCATTGACGGTTTATTGCTGTTATTATTATTCCTCCCCCAACCCAACAGTTCCAGTTTCCGCTAGAGTTATCCTTATAAAACACACTCCCAAATGTCAATTCAATCAATTAAACACGCCAATAATACCACAAATGGTCAAAGCAAAACAGCACTTTAACAATCAGCATCATTCTGCATCAGTGGCACTGATGTTCCATTAAATACCCTTCTAATCATAGCTTTACAAATGCAGCCTCCTCCCAAAGCGCGGAGGGCCGTGCTGAATGGCGGAAGCTTTGAGGATGGGATTTGAAGAGGCAGTTATCGAGCCTCTCTGGTTCGTGCTGAGACTCCCCCACCCAGCCACACATCAAGGCAATCAAGTGCATTAGCATATGCAAAATCCTATCACACAAAACATGGTTTGGATGCCATTTCCCAATAAACACGAATCTGTGCACGCCGGCAACATAATCACAGACGCGGGTGCCAAGTCGGTTTTGTGCTCAGACTTCGGCCTTTGCTTTCTTTATGATTATCATTACTGGAATTGCAATTATTATTTGGTTGCGCTTTTGTTTATTCTGTTCAGGACCAATTAGAATTTGTTAATTAAAATCTTAATGTCTCCTGCGACACACGGTAAATTAAAGTTAGCCATTGTTGTCGAACAATGCCGTCCCCTGTAGACAATACAGTCCTGGAATAAACAAAAAGGCCATGGGAAGGAAGTCAAAGATATGGCCTGAATCAATCATCATTTCATCTGTTTACTTCAGTCTGGTACTATGTCAATAAATGAAAAAGGTGAGATGCAAATTGCGATTCATTCGCTCTATTATTTTCGAGCCAATTTCTCTAGAATTAGAGGCAGATGCTGAGAGTTATTGTGAGGTAAACATAACCAGCGCAGGATGCATTTTACTTCAGTCTGGTACTATGTCAATAAATGAAAAAGGTGAGATGCAAATTGCGATTCATTCGCTCTATTATTTTCGAGACAATTTCTCTAGAATTAGAGGCAGATGCTGAGAGTTATTGTGAGGTAAACATAACCAGCGCAGGATGCCACCACATTCCTCTGACCTAATTCCATAATTAACAGAGGTTTGAGACTAAGCAGAGGCATATTCACAGAGAGGAGCTGGAAACACTGTGCAGGCTGCTGCAAACACATCTTCATCAATTCATTAGAGACTTTGTACCCAAAGGTAAAATAATAATCGCCGTTGATCATTCCTCACCTCGATTTGCATGATCTTCGGGAGCAATCTTTAATGCTCAGATGTGCAGAAAGTCGCACAAGCCAAGCTTTCTAAGAAACCCTATATGACTTGTGATTTACATCAGGCGGATGAAATTTTCTCCCGCAGCACAAAGTATTTCCGCTTCTCTCAACCCATCAAACATTGCTGCCTAAAGCTACTGCATCTCCACAGCAGGTATTAAAACACACAGTGAGAATGTGTGCCAGAATACTACAATGCGCAAAAGGTGCTATGCTGGGAATCAAGTGTTACGCTGCCCTGCTGAGCGCTGGCCGACACTCTAAAACCAGGATGGAAACCACAGCCTTTCAAAACGAAATGCACAGTGCACAATAGAACAATAGTCTCAGATATTTCTCTCTCCTGAAGAATGATTGTTTATGCCAGTGAGTTCAGGTCTCCCGAATGTATGCTCCTCTGAAAGCAGAGGTTAAGAAAACAAGTAAATCATACATTTCCTATAGAATGACCGGCTTGACTGCTCTAGCACTTCCCTCGGTGGGTGATTTCCTCTGTCTAACGAGGCATTGTATTCTGGCGCTACGAGAGATGATTTGTTTATAGGCATTTTAAAGAGAGCCACAATAAAGTCCAAAGCTTCAGGGAGTCTTTAAAGAAACTGCACCCTCTCATCTGAATGGTATGTTTATGGCTTGGCAGGTGAAAAGGAAAGCTGTGCATTTTATGCACATATTCATTTAGTGAGTATGGAACAAATAACCATTTTTATCTCAGCTAATATCACTTTGACAAGGCCTTTTTTCATTATCAATTTTTTTTATTATTATTTATTTATTTAGACCACCTTCCAAAAGAATTTGGTTAATATACTGTATCAAAAATTTTTTTTTTTATTATTTATATAGAACTGTATTAAACAATTCAATTAATTCTGATAGTTAATACTACTAATGTTTAATAATATTTAAAATAATTTACTTCACATATACTTCTTAATTGTCATATATACATTTACTTACAACAAACAAAACATTAATTTTAAAATAAAAGAATGAAATATTTTAATATTTTAATGAAAAGTCACAGATAATATACCAGAGATAAAGAGAAGCCACAATTCTGAGTGGCTTGATTGCTTTCCCAAGGCGGCTACAACACTATGACACTTATTATTAATAATTATCATAATTAACAAATATTATTAAACAGTATTGAATCAACTATATAATTAAATAGTTGATTATCCAAACTGAAGGCTGAAGGCATATATGGTCACATGCATACATTTATCAGCATTTAATGAATTCAAAAATGGCTAGATTCAGAACTATCTATTTTCTATCCAAGTTCTTTTCACACATCATTGTATTTATTTAAACTTTTCTGTTCCAGCATGTGCTGTGTCATTAGAGAGGTGGCGGTGGGAGAAATTGGCCGGCTGATTGGTGTTTTACAGTCCCTAGAGAAAACAAAGGTTAAGTTAAATACCAGCGCACTGAATTATAGCAGAGCGAAATCTATTAGACAGGCCCCCTCATCCGTCAAAACTCAGTATGGACGCCAAACGCCGCTGCAACACTTCCGCTCTCCATTAAGTTCCTGCTGACCTAATAATTTAGACAAACACACTCTCGCATATACATGTTCATATTGCAAGAGGGAATGGAATATTGAGCAGTTGGTAATAAAAGCAAATTCCTTTATTTGACTCTAAAAACTAACCCTTATGCATATCAGGAGTTTATTTCTCTCTTGCAACAGTGTGCTCGGTGCATTCTCAAACCGGCCTTGATTTGCTGCCACAATCATTTCTATTTAATGGATCAATATATCAACGATGCATCGCCATGTAAGCTAATAAATGCATATTTGTTCCAGAGTCTTAAGTGCCTTAATGTGAATCTAATATGCTATTCCCATATTTGGTGAGATTTTTTAATATTGCAAAATGTCACCTCCACAGTTTCAGAGGGGTGTGAAATGTGTACCGCTATTATTACATCCAAAAAAAAGCTGACACCTACCTAGGCAAAATTCCTCTACCGCTCTCTCTCACGGCCTCCCTCTAGTTAAAGCCTTTTTATCTCATAAAATTTGGTACCAAACACACTCTCGCATATACATGTTCATATTGCAAGAGGGAATGGAATATTGAGCAGTTGGTAATAAAAGCAAATTCCTTTATTTGACTCTAAAAACTAACCCTTATGCATATCAGGAGTTTATTTCTCTCTTGCAAAAGTGTGCTCGGTGCATTCTCAAACCGGCCTTGATTTGCTGCCACAATCATTTCTATTTAATGGATCAATATATCAACGATGCATCGCCATGTAAGCTAATAAATGCATATTTGTTCCAGAGTCTTAAGTGCCTTAATGTGAATCTAATATGCTATTCCCATATTTGGTGAGATTTTTTAATATTGCAAAATGTCACCTCCACAGTTTCAGAGGGGTGTGAAATGTGTACCGCTATTATTACATCCAAAAAAAAGCTGACACCTACCTAGGCAAAATTCCTCTACCGCTCTCTCTCACGGCCTCCCTCTAGTTAAAGCCTTTTTATCTCATAAAATTTGGTACATAGTAGTTCATTCTCTCCTCCTATCTCGCTGGCAGGGCTCTAAATCTGCAGTTTGAGCTGCCATGAAAACTGAAAAGAAACAAATGTTCTGCATATGAAACGCCACAATCGTATTGTGTTGGGTCTCCCTGGAGCAGCAGAGAGTAAAAAAAAACAAAAAACACACACACACATAGAATAGTGTGATTTCAGGGTAGATTAAATCAAATGGATCTCAAGGCTACAGTTCAGAAAAAAGGAAGAAATCTGAAGATTCTGGCAGTGGCCACCTGGAGTAGTGTGATTTGGATGAGTATCTACAGGCAAAGAAAACACTGTAAACACGGTAACATCTGTCTTTTTTCCTCATTCGCGCAAATTTCCTTTCCCAACATTGTTTAAACAAACCCTCAACAGCGAATTTTTTTAAAACACTTCCTACACTGCAACTCTAAAATAGCGTCTGCACACTGTCAAAAGGTCACATTGAGGTCAAACTCATAAAAAGGCAACCAAAAAGCCTGTTGCTATGGCGAGCAATGCAGCACATCTAGCAGAAAGCGCGCACACACCCAACCACCTCCATGTTCACAAATTCAATCATTCCTTCTATAACATCTAGCCTGCTGTCCACAATGGCCGAGTGAAACAGCTTTCGGCCTCCTTTAGCTCAGTGACAATGTCCGCCCTGTCATCCGCAAAAGAGCTGGCGCAGCTGTGTTTGAACGTGCTGTCAGTCAGCATCTTTGCAGCCGGGCTCCGACGCCTCTGAAAACGAGTCACGACTGGTGCACAATGGGGGTGGAGCAGTTCCCTTTCAGCCACGGCTCTCTCACTCGCTTTTTTTTCTCTGCTGCTAAGAAACCCCTCTCGAATCATCAAATGGACATGACTGCATTCAGCTTAGGCTGTGCGCCGGCTCTGATGACAGATCAGGTGAGACAGGGACGAGATGCGGCCGCGCTTGCACTCGGGGCCCGGTTGGCTTTTACAATCCTCCGGGGACGCAGTGAGACCCCGGCGCTGCCGCAGTGGATCCGTGCCTCTCCATTTCCCCTCACTCAAGTTCCAATCCTCCCCGAGTCCTGCTAATCAATACTGTCACTAAGGCCACAGAGGTATTCTGGATTGTTTTTTCGTGCCGCACTGCAGTCGAGAGCAGCTCATTGTTCTTAAATCATACAAACCTAAGCAGCCCGCTTTGACTCGGAGCAGATTTTTAATGCGTGCCGGGGCTACTACTCTTATGCCACCCAAAGTGCCGCGTAAGCCCCCCATAAATCTCGACGTTAAGCTCGTGAACAAAGAGCTAAAATAAGGTTAACTGCTGTCTTTTCTGTGCTTGGGGAACATATGGGAAGACTCTCAGACTTGACAAGTCATTGATTAATGGTTCTTACTTGTAGTTAATAACACCACTGAGGAACGGCGGGAATCACAGCGGGAATATAAAAGTCAGGCCGTCGCTCAGAACCGGCACAAAAGTCAAACTTCCCTAAATCAGCACCATTTGGCTCTGTTTTGGCTCGCATAAACATTCACATGTCAGAAAGCAAAAGTCAAACAAGTGTATAACTTCCTCACTTCGTAGAGTCTGAGAAGTGCTGTGGCATCTAATTCGATTTGAGGGCAGCGTTTCTGTTATCGAAATGGGAGAGGTGCTTTGAGAGCTGATAGCCCTCAGAAAGTTGGAGAGGGGGCCTGTGGCTGGTCAGCAGATGAAATCAGCATGGGGTTATAAGTGTAGAAGGCTAAGAAGCCCTCCATTAGAGTCTGTGGGGAGAAAGTTGTGCAGTATAAATAGCACCCAAGCCGAACTCCCTTTGGAGAGCTTGAGAGACGAGGAGAACGCTGATAAACATCTCACTTTGGGACAGCCTATCCAAGCTTATCCAGTATTTTTGTCTTGCTTTCCAGTCAAAACATTTAACCATCCCTAAAACAAGATAAATTTACTTAAGCCAAAATGTGAAAATAAGGCTTGTTTTCAGGGAATATATTTCATTTTTTTTCTTATTCCATTCTTATTCCAGGTTTTTTTTTCTTTTCTTGTTGTATAAACCTAATATGTCTATATTTATTATTAAATAGATTAAATCAAAATATAATTTCTGAAAACAAGGAAATTTAACAATTAATTTGTCTTATATTTGTTATACATATAAATATGTATACATATACGCTGCTATTCAAAAGTCTGAGGTCAAAAATATATTTTTTTTTAAGAAATGAATACCTTAATGGAGCAAAAATATATAAAATTAAAAACAAATGACAGTAATGACATTTATAATGCTACAAAACTGTGTTTTTTCCCCCATTTTTTCTAATAATTTCTATAATTATAAGAAATGTTTCCTAAGCATTAAATTAACAGAATGATTTGACAGAATGACACTGAAGACTGGCTGCAGTAAATTCAGCTTTGCCATCACAGGAATAAATTACATTTTAAAATATACTTAACATAGAAAACTTTTTTTAAAATCAGATAAATACAGCTTTTGCTGATCACATAAGAAATCTTACTGACCTCAAACTTTTGAATCCCCAAATGTTTGTAGTTAGAAAATGGAAAACAAAACAAAAATACTGATTAAGAATTATTATTATTTTTCATAGCTTACTGGGAAAGGGACCTCAGCACCTCATTCCAGCATAGAAGCCTACAAAACTGTTTAGCATAGGAGACAAAAGTAGTAAATGTGCTCAAAGGATATCGACATTTTGTCAACAAACTTATCCTGCTTTTCATCAGTCTTGGGGAAGTTCTGGATGTCGTTCTCCAGTCTCTGAATATGCCGTTCCATTGTGTCCAGGCTGGCTTTCAGGATTTGGGCAGATACTGTTAAAGGCAGATAAACAAACAAACAAACAAACAATAGGTTATGGGTATGCTGATTAATTTGTGGCCAAAGAAAGAATTATAGTGTGATCCAAGACAAGGAACTTTTTTTTTTATTATTTGAAACAACTCTTGAGTCTATGAGTTCATGCTTAATTGGGCCAGTGTACAGTTGGGCTTTATTATATGTTATTTTATGTATTTATTAATTTATTTTAAGTGTCTCAGTTTTTTTTTTTTTCTCCTATACTGTGTAGGCGGTAGTTGCCTGCCTACTTCATACTGTTTGATGAACTCCAGTGCTCTTATTTAAAATTCAACATCTTGACAAGCATATTAAGCCCAGCACATAACTCAGCCCTCAGAAATCTTTGGCTGTGAAGTCTGTTAAACACTGCACTGAAGTTACTGTCAAAGGGTTTCTATATCAACTTTTAAACTCTGGAGATTTTGATCAGTGACAATATTACTTGAGGCAACGCATGCCACATTTAATACTGATAAATAATCATGCATGAAGCATATAGAAATAATGATTCAGGCAACTTCACCCATTTACACCATTATAAAGTATGTAGAATAAAAAAAAAAGAAGAATACAAGTAAAAATGCAGAATAAAATGCTATTATTGTTTGTTTTGTTTTTTTGGGCTGAGCAGAAAAAAATATTAGTCAACAGAAACTATCAACCACTAATTTTTGGAATGAGGAAAAAGCAGTGCGCACATAAGTTGATCTATGTATATTTAGATCTAATGTAATGAACTGGAGTCTGGATGATATTGTAGTGATACCAAATGAAAGAATAACAAATGCAGTAACTTGCAGAACTACAATGATAATACAATGATCTAATGTTGTAATACAGCAAATAATACATTAGTATAAAATTAACATATAATATCAATATTAAAATAATATATCATTTTCATAAAGCAAATACACATTTTGCCCTTGAATTATCATTTCAGTTAAAATAAATAAATACACACATTAATTAATTAATTTGAATATGCATATGATTCACAACCAACAACTTATTTAACTATAACTAATGCAGTTCATTTCCCTTTCTAATTATTCAAATGGACTTTCTGTCTTGTTTTTCTTATCACCCTGTACTCGAGCGTATATTGGCTGGTCTGTGTTGTAAATCTTGCAGGTGTGCTCAGGTGGACAGGTGCACTGAAGTGATGCTGGAGTTGCTGACTGCGGCTGCTGTCCGGAGGCTGAGTGGCGTCAGCATGGGTTCAGCTTCATTAATCTCTACATAATCACTGTTTACTGCTCTCCATCTCTCTCTGCACTCACTGTAGTCCTTTCAAGTCTGGACTTCAAAGCGCCAGCAGTGTCTTAGGGGGATCAGTAGGGATGCGGACGCAGTCATGGCGCCGTTTTGTGATTGGTGTATGGCTTTAGCTTTATTGATACACGGTACGAATGATCACGGCACAAGAAGGTCTGTCTGAGAGGGTCAAAGCTCTGACTCAGAGACATGAGAGGCTTTGTATGGGTCTTAGAGTGGACAAACATTCTTCAAGAGGGTTGACGTGAGGGCATTCTGAGTAAGCAACCCAGGTGCAGATTGCAGCTCATATAATAAGTACTTAATTATATCTAACACAGGGATGTCAAAAGTATCAACAGTTAAAAAAGAGGAAAACAATAATGTCACTAATAAATACACTGTATATACCATTTGTAGTAATAAGACTATCTATCTATCTATCCATCCATCCATCCATCCATGATGCTTTAAAATGATCAAAACTGACAGTAAAGACATGCATAATGTTAAAAATGTTTTCTATTTCAAACAAGTGCTGATCTTTAGAACTTTCTCTTTGTAAACGAATCCTGAAAACAGCATCATAATTTCAACAAAAAATATTATGCAGCTAACTGTTAACTGTTTCCAACATGATAATAAGAATAGTTTGTTGAGAAAAGAAAAGAAAAGAAAAGAAAAGAAAAGAAGAATGTAGTAATGGCTCCTGAAAATTCAGCTTTACAGTCACATGAATAAATCACATTTTAAAATATACTTAAAATAGAAAAACATATTTTACATTGTAATAATATTTCACAATATTCTTGTTTCTACTGCATTTTTCATCAAAAAAAAAAAAAACACTTGCCAACACCAAACTTTTGAACAGTATCATATAGTGCGCCTTACAATTTCTTTAAGTCTTGTTAGCTTAGCTTTGGGATTCAATCTCTGTTATTTCCCGAGGTCAGTGCTAATAACATCTGCTTTAACTTTTCCAACTCGACAATAAAGCCAAAATAGGAGGACACTGGGCAGTAGCTACAAATCTACTCAAAGCACTAACAACAATTTAAAGAGTAGACTCCGTGTCATTAGTAGCATGCTGGAGGAAACCCACAACTGGGGATTTACTGTCCCCTAATCAAGGCTCACAAAGCCGAGGTTAACACTCTGTCTGAGGACAGGCCTTGTGAGAGAACAGAAGCAAGAAAATCGAGTGAGAGGGCAAGGGCACAAGTTTAAGCTTTTTCAATGATGCTACAAGCTTGTCAGGCTGGTTTTAAAAGCTAAAACACTGTTGGTTTAAAATACTCTGATGGCATGTTGAAATGATTTTTATAAGGGTTGAGCGAGAGAATTGTGGGCAGACAGACGATGGAGATGGATAGGCATGATAGTGTGGTGTGTGCCTCTCTGGACCAGGTACTCGGGGAGCAGCAAGGGTGAGAAAAAGCCAGCTCTGAGTTCAGCTAATATAACAGCACTGACTTACTCATTTCACAGTCCTCGCCAC
>NW_015630348.1:2849799-2880575 GCF_001515625.1 Sinocyclocheilus rhinocerous | reverse complement strand
GTCTCTCCTACACCACACAGTGACACACACAGCCTACGGAATCTATGAATAGATACTTCATTTCCCAGTGTGAGCACTTAAGAAATTAATTGCATAGTTTAATTACTACAATAAATAGGATAATGCCACGGTGTCCAGTACAATCAGGATTTTGAACGTTATTATAGCTATAAAAAAGTTGGAGTGGTAACAGTGTGTGGTACTGCATGTGGAAATTAATAGAAGAGGAAAATGTTAATATTTCTTTTGATGTTCCTCTGAAAGTATGGGCTCGTTATGGGTCAGTTTCTGCTTTTCAGCAATAAATTTGTTTGTCTCAGAAGCAGCTTTCCTCTTCTTAATAGAGAGCCCTGCTGGAAGCCCAAGCAGAATAAAACAGGCATCCTTTTGGGATATCATTAGTAAGATTAACAACAAAATAACACTGTTTACAGGGGACCAACACTGGCACATTAATAACTTGAACATGCCATTTCACATGATCTGGAGGGGAGGGGAAAAAATAACCCTGAAAAAGATTCCCTGTCCTATTCGCAGTAACCATTCCTGGGACGTGGCAATTTAAACTAATGACTGCTGTCTTGTGCTTCCATAACACCCACCAACAGTGTGTGCTCGAACATTCGTCACCTCTTCAGGTTAACAAATATTTAGGCTATTGGCTAGTTTTCATTACCAAAGATTCAAACCGCATACAATTTTCACTTTGTTAGGGTACGTTCAGTCTAGGCTCATTCCTGCGTTCCATCTGTGCTATTTCTTTTTTTATTCTTTTTTTAGTCTATGTATAGTCTCTTCAAGGCCAGTCAGTTCACTCAACTAAAACGGTATCATAAAAAAGCTGTTTCTCTATCTCAAATCATGTTATGTTGAAAACCTGCATGTGAATACCGTCACAGCATGAGCTGAGATCTGAGTGAATTTAAAGATCAAGGACTCGACAGCATTAGTGTCCACAGTGATGGCATTACACAATAAGACAAACTCCTTGCTGGTTGGCTTCTTAAAGATTTACAGTCAGGGTTTAGTGGCTGCGAGCCCTGCCCTTCTGTTCGGGCTTCCTCTGTGCGATATTCATTCTCAGAATCAGGGGACAGATGAGGACTATTTCATTAAGCCCCTTCCCGTCTCCTCTCGCCATAAACTGCCATGAAGTAACGTTGCTTGTCATAAAAAAGAAAGAAGATGCGCTTTGC
Source organism: Sinocyclocheilus rhinocerous (assembly GCF_001515625.1). Lineage (NCBI taxonomy): Eukaryota > Metazoa > Chordata > Actinopteri > Cypriniformes > Cyprinidae > Sinocyclocheilus > Sinocyclocheilus rhinocerous. The sequence goes on along the minus strand of NW_015630348.1, from coordinate 2,879,379 downwards.
AAAATACCAAATCATCAGCTGTAATGCCAAGGTGTCAGCGTTACTGTCAGCCATTTGTTGGAGGGCACCATTTCCATGTGAGATTTATAGATAAGGCGTATCAATATTTCATTGCTGTAGCTGTGATGCTCGGATGATACAATGTGTATTGAGATTTATTTCGGAGCAGGACGCCCCAGTGTAGCATAAGGCATTTGAGATTTAAATAATCTCCACCAACAAAGGCAAACAAACCATATAACAAAAGACAAGGTCACCCGTGAACAACCATTAAGTGGTTTACAATAGAATTATTGCTTCTTTATCTTGCGCGAGTATTTGAATTACACAAGAGAGTTAATGCATGAATGAACGGACGGACAGTATGTATGCATCCATTAAATGTGTATGAATAAGACGCAGAGGAGGACGAGTGTCTGAGCGCTAGAGAGAGAGAGAGAGATGATGAGGTACCTAAAGAGGTTTATGCATGAAAGCTATGGTCCATCACTTGACATATGTACAACAATAATTGACAGGAAAGTGGGAAACTTTCATTAAACTTCAATTAGACTGGAGTTCATTGCATTCATCCTGTACAAAAAGTTTGATGGGGAGAAGGAAGCAGAACAGGGTACAGCCAGATTACGTCTTTTAATTTGGTATGTAATGAGTTTGAGGCTCAGGAGACCCTTAAAATAAAGACGTTACAGATACCCAAACTATCCCCTCTCCAATTCTACCTTATTAACTTTAGAAGGTAAAATGTAGTTCTTCCAATAATGTCTCTTCACAATGAAAACATGCCTCTCGTTGGACAACCATCAACAGATGATTAACTTTAAAACATGTACTAAAAAACACTACATCCTCACTGAAGCGCATTGAGGGTTATTGATCTCCACATACAATAATAACCCCTAAACAAGCAAGCTACTTGTATTAGCATTAAACTGACAGACCTTACTGCAATTTTGAGGCTTTTCTATTTAGTTAATGGAAAGTGAAATCTTCTCCGTTTGTTTAGAAAACATTTGTGCATCTGCCAGCACTCCTTTGGCACTTAAGAATGAGTAAAGGTAATAGGGAACAGACAGCACAGTAATGGCATATATTTGGCATATATACTTTAGCAGTAAGGAAAGACAACAGCATATCTACATCTTTTCACAAGGACCTTTCAGGTAGAACAAAAGAGCTCAGATCACACTGCATAATGATATGCAATGCAATTGCTATCTTATGACTAATATGGCACGTTAAATGCTGAAACAGGGATTTTTTATTTAATTTTTTTTTTTTAAATGAAGCAAATGTGAAAAACATATTACAGGTAAAAATGTTAATACTACTACTACTACTACTACTACTACTAATAATAATAATAATAACAACTGTTCAAACATTGATATCACTAAACACAGAAACCAAACAGTGTATAGTTTATGCAGAAATTAATTAATTCCTATGCAGAAAGAGTGCAAATCCACAATACATTTTGTGCTGAGCATAATTACTAGTCACCATCAATGGGGTGCTAATCGGATGGAGAGGGAAAAAAGCAACAAATCCTTTTACGTTCGCTCCATTTATTATTTTAATATGTGTTTTCCTGAAATCCCTCACTTTGCAAATCATAATTAAGGATTTATTGACTGATTTGATCATTTGAGAGCTTTTGTACTCAACCTTAAAAACTTTAAGGTTGAAATATGCTTCAAAATGAGCCGCTAGCCACAGGAGATCCCAGCTGATGAAATAAAAACATTTCTGGATCGTTAAGAGTAAATAAAAAGGGATAAAACAAAGACAACAAGGGCTCCGTGAGGAGGGGCACTCTAATACCACTGAATCCATTGTTAGTGAAATATAAACAATCCCCCACCACGTGACTCACTGCAAACTACTTCTAACATGCAACATTTGAAAGAAATGGATCAAACAACAAAACCCTAAAACCATAAGCAAATCCCATTTTCCCTTCTGAATGAGAGGAGCAATTCTAGATTACCCATTCACATTCACGTCACATCAAGTGCACACCTCATGCAATACAAACACTAGTGAGCTCCGTCTATGCTGGCCGCTGGCCATCAAGCGTGTGATTGGGAATCGTCAGCCTCTGTCCGCTCTCCTTAACGGATGCCCATTTTGGAGGAGAGGATTTGCCATACAGGAGCAGTGAGGCTGGAAATAAAAGTGTTCTTTCTCTCCTCAGCTTCCCTTAGGATCCTGTAAACAGCGCTGGCCAGGCGATAACGCCACTCTATTGTGAGAAGCTCCTTGGTTCAATGACATCCCTTCACAACCGAGGCTCTAAAAGGACCTGGATTGGATGCAATTACTTAGCTCAAACTGCAGATAGAGATTGACAGATAAAATGTGGAAGAAAAAAAAACCATATTCACAGGTCAGAGATCCAACCATTTTTCTGACCTGAAAGGGAGAAGATTTATTTTTATTTTTTTTAAAGAAGGCAGATATCTGTATCAAACATATGTAATTGCACTCATACACTTTAGAAAACATATTGCTCTTGGCAGCCGCAGTGACAACAGATAGCTGACACACGCATCTCAGAGGGACACAAATGGAGCAAATTATAATGTATTTTGATATATGAGAAAGTTTAGACATCAACCCGAGGTGCTGACAATTCCCTGGGAGCAGAGAAGAAATCAGACTCGCACACAGAGAAAGGGAAAGAAGTACAGAGGGTGAGCAGTAAAGAACAGGCCTATCGATCTTTGCCCACAAGAAAAGAAAAGACCGAAAGCCTTTCAAGTTACACACATGCGTGACTTGTAATTCTTTTACAACACGCCACTGGGCAGAATCACAAAACTGTCTAACGAGCAGCGAGTGATACCAGTCACATCGGTCGCCTGGCTCCTGACAGCCCAAATAAACAACTACCTGAGTAGCTCCAGAGATTCATAGAGGGAAAACAGAAAGGGATGAACCACTGACAGAGGAATACACCTTGAACGGGGTCTGTCTGGATATGGAGCCTCGGGGGACACTGAGGGAAGTCTGGGCTGTGCAGGTGCAGGGGGTAGAGGGTGTGGGTGGGCCATGTTTACGTGTTACGAATACCGGTGAACAGATTGTGGAGCTGGGGGATATTTATAGGTAAACACACAACTTTGTCCTCCACTGCTTCACTACCCACATGCCCTTGGGTGATCGTGCAAATACTAAGGGCACTAGCACACTAGAACTCTGACAAAGCTTTTGACAAGTAGGGAAGTGTAAGATGCATTTTGAGAGTCTGGAAAGAGCCGGGTTAGGTTGAAATTACTGGTAATACAGCATCTATATATTATATAGCGTGTATACAGCATATATATAATTTCACAACAACAACAACAAAAATATGATTAAAGCAATGTTTAAATCCAACATGTTCAAGAGAACAACAACAGTATGTATACAGTTCTAGTAAGCAATTTACACAATCATCTGAGTGAATTATGTTGTCCTTTTTAGAAAGAAAGAAAGAAAGAAAGAGAACAATAAAACTATAGATAAAATAACAGACAGATAAAATGATCGATAGAACGATTGAGTGGAAGCAATTTACACAATCATCTGAGTGAATTATGTTGTCCTTTTTAGAAAGAAAGAAAGAAAGAAAGAGAACAATAAAACTATAGATAAAATAACAACAGACAGATAAAATGATCGATAGAACGATTGAGCGGCAGACAGAAAGAACTACAGACAGACAGACAGACAGACAGACAGATAGATAGATAGATACATAGATAGATAGATAGATAGATAGACAGATAGATAGATAGATGAAAAACTCAGAACCCAACACATTATGATACTAAACTATAACTCCTTCTTCAATCACTTTATATTTGTCTCTCCGCATCTGTAATGTACAAAGGAAATAGCATATTTGATTCTTAAGGGGAGGTAAGTTGATGGCATAAAATACCAGAGAGATTTTGAAAATGTTGCAGAATTTGTAGAGTGGGAGTTAGCTGCTTATTACTCCGCTAGAGTTCACAGATTAGCTTATTTGAAGGGAATTGTGGATCGGTATTCATAAAGTCTGATACAGACAGAGCAAGGAGGGCAGACACATCCATCACTGTTTGAACATCAACTTACTGTTTAATATCACCTCTCTGAACTCAGGCTAACGACCACGGCACAGCGTATATCTTGTAAAGGAATACTTTCATTGCAGAGAAGGATTTCAACTATTGGTATTTCTGAGATAATCGCACAAACTGCTTCTCAAGAGCGAAGCACACTGGGATAAATGAGAAAGAACCAGAGGCTAACTGAAACTGCTCTAGGTGAGAGAACGGTAGACAGGTTGACTTGTGTCTTCACACTCATTTACAGCTTCAAAGACATATGCTATCACATGGTGCATGCGACAGACCTTAAAGGGGCACAGTCCATCAGCTGAGTGACATTTCAGCGCAGAGGAAAGTTTCAGCGCTGTTTGTGAGGCTGATAAGCATGTGGATATAAGCATGTCTCCATAATGCAATGCAGGAAGGCAAGTCCATGAATAAAATATCAATATCTGTGACATTCATACTGAACCTAGTTAAACACTTTTAGATTCTTGAAAAAAATACTAATAATTGCCAGAATCAGTCACAAAATATCTGCTCATACCAATTGTTCAGCATTTGCACAAACATGCAGCTCTTATTTGGATTTCATTTTCATGAATGTTTTAGAAACGAAGACAAAAAATGTGGAGGGATGGCATACAATTTTGAATGTTTCAAACTGCCATTTGCTTCAAAAATTTTATTTTCATGCTCTCTTACGTGCATATATTGTGAATGTCTCATTGTGCATGATTATCTGCAGCAATTTTGTCACTGCTCTTATTTCTAGCTCAACAGCTCCCTCTGTGAGAAACATCATGACCTGAGAGAGAACATCTGCCCTTATTTGGTCACATTTAATATGAAGTTAACTGATAGTTACCTTCTGGGTTAAAAGAAACACCTCAAATATTCATATAAGAATCAAGTTTACAATTTAATCAGCTTCAGGAAACAAACAGACAAAAAGGCTTGGAGGTATAGATGTGGAGAGCTGATTTGAGCTGTTTCATAGATCGCTCATTATGTGAAACAATACACCGTAAGGACACACCTGACTTCCTTGACCATTTCCTAGCTTTGATTTAAGGCTGAATAAAGCCTCAGTTCATCATTGACACAGTTAATTCAAATAAATGAGAGGCATTGAAAACACACAGCCTCTAGTGTCAGAGTTCTTTGCTCTCGCTGCATAAATGTCCGCCATAGATAATCAATGAGGCTTTGTAATGAAGACTTTTGTTCATTGGGGAAGAGGCTTTTAGACGATCGGTCACACTGGCTTTGTTCTGGATACAGGGCTGGGTAAAACCCAAGAGTTATTTTTAGACACATGCAACAGCCCACAAAACACATGAAAGTGAATGCAGCAGCTAAACTGACCATGTTTACTAAATTATGACTATTATTAAGAAACTATTAGATATCGCTCATTATGTGAAACAATACACCGTAAGGACACACCTGACTTCCTTGACCATTTCCTAGCTTTGATTTAAGGCTGAATAAAGCCTCAGTTCATCATTGACACAGTTAATTCAAATAAATGAGAGGCATTGAAAACACACAGCCTCTAGTGTCAGAGTTCTTTGCTCTCGCTGAATGTTGATGCAGTGCTCTAGTCATAGCAAAATACATTGAAAAATACATGAAAATTGTCTTTTTCATGTATTATACATAAACTGCTCTATATAAGAAACGCTGTGCATAGTAATGCAGGACAGACAGACAGACAGACAGATTATATGATAGACAGAGTCATAAATTCAGTTCAACAGTTAAATGCTAAGTTGTTTTGTTTCACAAATAGATGGCTTTGTGTTTTTGTGACTCTTTTTCCTCATGAAACGATTCCATTTGCTGCCTCTGACCATTCATCCTCTTCGCAGGGAGCTCTGAGGCTCACGGCGGCCTGGAGGTACCGCGGAGAGAAATTACATTCGTGGCTTTGCTCTTTGTGTGTCTATTCCCTATCCAGTCCCAATGCATCTCCGCGCGGTGCCACATGCACTGCATTCTGGCCTGCGCTCAGGCCTGCTGATTGCTGCGACTCTAGCTTGATTAATGGTGGATTCGAAATGAAAATGATCTATTCATCGGAGGTGTGAGGCAGTCTGCAGTCTTGATTGACTGTCGGCACAGGCCAAGGAGCCATGCTGGAGAGCTGTGCCATTAGAGGAGTTTGCTGAGAAGCGGATATCTCTCCACGCACACCACCGGTAGGCAAAAGCAAAAGAGCTGCGGTGGAAGTGCAATTTAAGGCAGCTTCAAGGACATTAGTCGCCTCCGTTCAGACTGCCTGCTTTTGGGGGTGAGTGGGGTAAAGGCTGTCTGACTCTAATCTGAAATTAAACAGAGAGCGCAGTCATCTCTGTTCGCTTTGTGGTCTGAATGCAGCTACTTATCGACACGCCGCTGATTCACAGCCACCCTGCCGCTCACGCTGATGATAAACCAAAGTGAATCACAGCCAGCATCTTCACTCACAGTCTTGTCATCTTAAAACAGCAGTAAAACGGGCCCTTAATGAAAACATGACATGGAGATGATTTAAGCATCTCGGTGACAGTTCTTCTAGCCACGGGACAGTGGTTCTTTGAGGAATTAAGGCGAGATGAAACTAGAAGATGATTAAAATGGGCTATTTTAAATCCAAAGCACTAGACACATGTGGAATCTGACTGATCTGCCAGAAATCCATTTGCATCGAGTGGCACAAGTCCATTTTATTGAGCGCTCGGTATCTATGGTGAGCAAAGCTTTTGAATCTTCCAAGGAATTTGAGCAAGTTGAAGAGGCCTCTCCAACCGCACTTTCATAGTTGCGGTTGGAGATACTTTCAACAGCTCTTTTAGATCAATTCTATGCTGTCAGCCATGTGTGTTTAAATCAGCACGGGGGAAACGGTGCGCACACAGTTCCGGGCCACGCTGCCAACTCCGGTGTCTATTAAAATAGATTGTTCTCACCGTGCGTGACCTTCTGCTTGTATTGGTACTGAGGCCCAACATTACTACCGAAATTAGGATAGCCTGTGTCCCCCCTTAACAGCGTAATAAAGTCCATACAAAGTGATTTATATCCCTCCACCAATGAAAAAGGTCAGATCAATTCCCACACCAGCAAGCTCTGTCATCATTTAGCGTGGTCGCGTGTGGACGTCACAGACCGTGGCATTTGCATGGCAAACACATGTATAAGTAAGTGTATATTCATGATGTGTTTAAAAGGAAAAGTGCCTGGTATTGATTGGAGATTGGATTGCCCATTTGCTTTTTGTTTTGCACCCAGCAGATGCACAGCCTCGAGCATTAGATTGCAGAGCTATAAAGAAGACTCTGTCGCTCGCTCTCTCTCTACCTCAGGCAATCCTTAAACTCATCAGCGTTTTAATGAGACTTTCAAGCAGGGAGATGAATTAACTGCCTGCCTCTTTTTTATTTATTTATTTATTTTCTGACTGGCAGAATCCCTACAGACGGCACAAGCAAACAGAGAAGCCAGACCATGCATTATTTCATATTTTATCTGATATTCACAATAGTCTCATAAACAAATTAAGAGTGGGATCTCCTCCACCTGACAGTGATGGCTTATTACCTTTTCTCTCTCTTTCTATCTCTCTTTAATTTCAAAGATTTTCCTACATACAAAACACTTTTCCATTTATCCAGGTATGAAACATTCGCTGGTGGCTATATGAGGGATGCAGAAATGCAATAATCTTAAAATCTAAAGGCTGCAATAGTATCTAGGGAGGTCACAGCATTATTGTTTATAGGATTATTGCACTCACGTTATAGCAAACAACAATATAAGCATGTTATGGCACATTTTAGATGCCTTTGATACAAACTGAACAGCATGTCTTAATTGACAAAATATTCTTCTCTGATTTGTGCAGAACTTCACAATGTTTATTCACATCATAAGAGGACTTGAAGTATTTTTTTAAGATGAGTAATAATTTAAAATAAAAGCCGTACTGGAGGAACCTTTCTGTGAAATGCTGGATTGGAGAATGGCTATTTTAAACAATATAAAGTGAATCTGTGGTGTAGGTTTATGTGGACAATGCTGTTTTACATGCACATACAGGAGCGGGGCTAATCAATGAGGGGTTCTTTAGGACAACAATGGAACATTCCATTGATTATTTTGCAATATGGACATTAATTGAATGCTGTAATTGTTAATACACACTAAGAATTGAACCGAGTGGTTTTCTGAGAATCCATATAAGAGCATGCAAACAAAATCCAACTTTTATTTACCTACTGTAGGTAAAATGTCCTTCAACGGTATGACCCAATTCATGTGATCCTTCATCCTAACATCAATCATCTTTCACTGATGTATGCCGTTCTAAATCTGACAAACGCTGATTCTAAGACCTTTATACAATGAAACATCCTTTTGAACATCTAAAACTGCATTACCACTTAAAATAAACAGATCGATATTGCAGAATGAGCTCTCATTTTCTTAATGGAAATGTTTGATTTAGTTAAAAACGCAATGAACCTATGAGCTGTCAGATGTTGGATGTAACACCCATTCCAAGCCTTCTCAGCCGAATGGCTGCGGGGTGGAGTAGTGCTTGCCTTTCTAAAGTCCCCGTGTCTCTAGGCGGCTTCTATGCCTCGACTCAATTTAATAGCCATTACCTAAGGAGCTCTGTGACTCTTGGCATAACCGGATAACTAACAGCCACAAGCTGCGTGCCCATAAGGCTTTCTTCTTGCATACCCCATCTTTAAAGCTTAATAGTACCCTAACGCTAAGTAGAGAAGATAAGAATAAGAGAGAGAGGCGAGCGAACAGACAGTGTTATTAGCTTGCTGCCTCTTAACGCATCAATAAGTCATGAAATGATGTCTGCACTTTCTGGCTGTTCTTTCTTTAGAGAGAGACAATCAATAAGTAAGCTGTATGTGACACATTAAGGGGACTTCACTTACGATTATTTAAAAGAAAGGTTAAGATATGTGCATCGCGCTTTGTTAATGCCATTTATGAAACAATTGGATTAAGGTTCACTAAACCTTCTGAGCATGTCTTCTCATAAAGTGTAAAGAGAGACTATTGTGTGGTCTACCTCTGAAAACGTTAAAGGAATAATTCATCCAAAAATGAAAATCTGTCATTATTTACTCGCCATCATGTATGCTGGTATGTTTCACAACAAATAGAAGACTTGAAGAATATTCACACAGCTCTTGTCTATACAACACAACAGTGACCACATCTGTCAAGCTCCAAAAAGGGACAAAAACACCATAAAAGTATTATCATATGATAGCTTAGAGTAAGAGGGAAACTATTTATTAATTCATAGGTGTTTCAGGGCTTGACGCTTACTATGTTGAAATATTTAGGAGCACATTAAGGAACTTTAGGGACGCAATGAAAATTTCAGTCAAAGCCTTCTAATGAATTTAATAATCATAGTTTTTCCATTGCCCCTAAATGTTATCTCTTAAAATGATAAAGACGTTTCTTACACTATTTAAGACTTTAAATTTCACAAAACTGATTTTCAAGACTTTTTACTTGTTCTATTCACATACATGCGTTTTTTTTTTTTTTTTTTTTACAGTTCACACACATCTATTTTTAGTCACAAATGCAAGTGAAAAACTTGCACTGTCGAGGCCTGTGTTTGTCCTTTTTGAAGATATGTGGCCATGTTCATTATGATCTGTAGGATGAACAAACTTTAAAATAAAACAAAACAAAATAAAATAAAATGCAGGAATGCAGGTTTTGAACTACATGAGGCTGAGTAAATAATAACAAGACTTTTATTATTGGGTGAACTACACCTTTAAACAGGGAAGGACATGGAATCCTTCTCTGCTCTCAGATCTGTTTACTTGAAGAGTGATGGCTGACCTCCACATGACAGAAGCTCCTCCCGCTCCTTTGCTTTGACATGCCGGCCTTAGGTGACTAAGAGAGAAAAAGAATCTGAAAGGAGAAAGCAGAGCAGGAGGAGGGGGCGGATGGGAGCAGAGCCATAGCAGCACCAACACTTAAGCCCCTCCTCCTGAGATTTTATTGGCAGCTCTAGCAGAGAATGGCAGACACCCATTATAACTTAACACATCAAAATGGCAATGTGGCACACGTAGAAAAGGCCACCTGAAGACAAACATAGCGTCCCTCGCTTTATCTGCTGTGAGCTCGCAGACAAACGCTGCATCAATTTGGCCAGCAACAATCGATTCTCTCTCTCTCTTTCTCCCTCTCGCTCTCTCTATCTGTCTCTGTTCTCTTAACTTTGAGAAGACAAGGCTTCACAAGACAATGCAATTAAAATTTCCTAGCAGAACTTACATCCCTGATATTTCTGATTATAGCATTCAACCTGTTGCTCGGAGACACGTATCAAAGTCACAAACTGACGGCTGGCTGCGTATCGCACGAAACTGTGCCATGGTCACCTTTTTTTTTTTTTGCCCTTTCCCCCTTCATTTGCAAAGTGGAACAAGGCTTCCCGCTGAGCCTGGCCCTCCCCTTACTTATCAGCATGCACAGGACCAGGCTTTGAACCCCAACACTGTTTCTTAATTTCACATGCAAACACACTGCTACTCATTTTAATATATTTGAATATGGATCACACTGCGCCGTTTCATATCACGGAACAAAACAAGGAGGAAAATAAAATGCAAATCACCTAGATGTAAAGGAAAGGTCACATCTAAAAAAAATAGTTAGACAGAAGCGATATAAACTTGTTTCTGTGCTAAATAAGTTGGCGATTCATGTACATAATTTGCTCAAAATCTGCTTCATAAGTATGAGGAAGTGGGGTAAGATGTGTCAATGGGAAACTGCCCTAGTAATTATGGTCATGTGGCCATATATTTAGAAAGAAACAATTATATACTGTTGTATTGTGATGCATATACAATAATATACATACTCTGACAAAAGTAGCCTACTATAAAAATATTTGTTCATATTTTTAATTTAATCAATAACTCAACATACCACTTGACACAGTACTGTTACCTGTAACATGTAAGTTGCAGTGTTATTGTAGTATCACTGAGATACTATTATAGTTTTTGTTATTATTTAGAATCAGATTTAATTTTTTTATATCTTTTGCTTTCATGTTATTTTTAGTTAAAGATTTAGGCATGCTCTTTTTGCCAGTTTTATCTAAAAATTAGTTTTATTCATTTTTATTTAATTTTTAGTTATTTTAACACATTTTAACATATGTTAAACTAAATGTTGCCTTGAAAACTAACTTCTTACATTATGGAAATATTATATTATATTATGGAATTATAATAACCCTGGCAAGATGTCACTGAACCACTTACTTAATTTCTTTGGCACTATGTTGATAACAGCATCTTCTAAATTCATTTGATACCCGTTTCCCTGAAATACAATTAGGAGCATTAGTTTTCCTGCTATCTCATTTCTCCTTGCCTAGAAGACAACGTGAGTAAAAATGACACAGCTTACCCCACTCTACCCGACCAAACTATAAATATAACGGAGCTCAAGATTTTGACTTCCCTGATGGTGTCCTTAAGGTCTGTCTCGCACAGACTAATGGATTCTCACAGCTGGCTGATGAGTGGTGTGATTCCTTTCACCTCCTATCAAGGTAGACCGTTTCACACGTTTCAACATAATAAAAAAAAGGACAATCACGGCCTGCTGCAGCTGTTCGCCACTACTAAAATGTATATCATACACCTTTGTTTACTTTGTGTGTTGCTTTCCGACTTCTTAGGGCTTATTGCTTAAAGCAGCAAAAAAAAAAAAAAAAAAGTAATAATAATAATAATAATAATAATAATACCTCGATGCAATCTCGGAATTACACTCTGGCACAACAACCAATAATAAAGTATGACCCAATTTACCCATTTCAATTCATACGGGGGAATAGTTGGCATGAAAGGAGCAGCTTAAACTGTCATCGTGGCATTTCAGCCTGCAATGCAGCAACTCAATATGAGTGCACAAATATAGACAGAACCGCGTGAAAAAATAAAAATAAAGAACCCAGCCGCCAAAGTGTGACTGGACCTCCTTCAACTTGGTAAATGATTCAAGCTTACAGGATCAACAACAGCCCTTGTGTGTTGTGTGATCCCTACCGGAGATGATTTGATTTGTGTGTGTGGGGCGTGAGGAAATACACTAAGTCATGATTGACAGCCTTGATAAGGACCTTTCTCTCCCTATCCTGTGATTTGAAAAATGTCACGCGCCTGATCTCAATTTTGCAGATGACATGCGTCACCAGCCACAAAGGTCAGAGTAGGTTTGGGGACTGCCGTCTTATTGATATCCGCAGCAAACATGAAAAATGGGATTTGAAATGATCCGCCATCTGTTTTAACTAGTGCAAGCTGCTACTTACATCATAAGATAATTACAGTATATAAAAAGTCTGATCTGTGAAGCAGGAATCCGCTGGAGCGCAGTGAGGTAGGTGAGGTAGTGTCCTAAGGCAGCCTGGGAGAATGAAGGAGAGGTAGGCAGACATGATATTTACAAGAATGTACCTTTGACTCCACCGAAAGTACACCTTTTTGTCCTACTGGCTGTCAGTGATATGAACAAGGATGAACCGTAAGGATCAGGCCAGTATTTCAGAGTTCTACTTGCTCTTTTCTTTGGCACAAAAAATACAGTACATTTTAAATTATGACATTTACATTTAATTTTAAATCTCCTAAAGCATATTTTGCATTTATTATTTAATCGTAAAATATTAGATACAGCATATCCTTCTTGATTAGCCCTGATTAATTAGCTTTACATAAATTTTCACTGAGTGGTCACAAACTCATCTGAGTCTTATTTGGAAGATATGTATTTTGCATATCTTGTTAAGAAGCCTCTATTATTTCACATTAGGATTATTTGGCGTTACAATTTTCAAGATGTAACTATGTCAAAACATCTCCCGTGATCCTGCTGCACATTAAAACAAGGATCCTTCCCTAAAATCCTTCAAACTCACGTGTTCTCAGTGACTCCCATGTTCACCAGCCACTAACCACAGTGGCTAAAATTACATAAACAGTATTTAGCTGGTAAGGCTGTACTCACTAAAATAATAGCAGAAGAAGGGCTGTATTTGAGGCGAGCAAGTGCATCATGAGCTTGGGAAATCTGTTGGGGGCAGCTGATTTTACATATAAAGTGCCGGATATTACTTTCATTAGATTCATATTTTTTTAATCATTATTTGGCACTTCAGTCATTTAATTGTGCTCAGAGTGACTTCTTTAGTTGTGGTTAATCATGGCTCAGTTACGGCCTGTTTCTCATTGCAACAGCAGCTGAGTGCTGCACTGTGGGATGTTATTGGGAAACTACAGTGCTAAACAAAGGTGGCTTACAATACATTTCCCCCACACAGAGCGAGATTTTAATAACTCCACCAATGTGGAGACAAATATTGCTGCGAGATAAGACGCTGCAGGTGGTTAGACACCATGTTTATCACTGACACTTAACGAGCACACAACAAATAACAACAGTAAAAATGATATTGCTCATTAAAGGATCATTTTTCAAAACATTAAAAAAAAGTATCATGAATGTTTCTGCAAAGCCATTAAAATAAAGGGCAAGCGGTGGCATCATGCGGCTCACAGAAACTTTGAAACATTTTAAGAAGAACGTAAATTTTGAAGTCTAACGGTAAAGAAAAAAAAGAAACGGGGATAAAATAAGATGGAATTGGGCCTGTAAATGCTTTTGTTAGTGGCCAATAGAAAGCACTCAAGCACAGACAAGGTGTAATTCGGTTTCCTTTCACAGCTCGAGCCAAATCCAGGTCATCTCCTGTATGAGGTATGCTTTTCTTCGGCTGTCTTCTCACCTCTGCCTGACTGCAAACAACAGACAGCCTGAAAATTGCCAACATCCACTCTTATCTAGTTGCTCTCATGAAAATGAGTGACAGAACATAAAACAGTCGGGATTAAAAGGGGCCAAGACATCCATGATGAGTCTAAATTGTGATGTTTTGCATGGCCAATGCCACTGCCGTGCATCCAAAAAGGCATCTTTCTGTCTTGTTTCTTCTGAGAGACCAATCTTTTTTCATTGGATGGAAGTGTTTTTTTAAAAAAGTAATTAGTATTGAGGAGGAGGAAAAAAAGGTGTCTGTCAGTTTCCTTTATAAGCATACCTCTCAATGATTTTAAGACTCAAAAACCTAGCCACCCATTCAAATAGGCATTTACTGGCTAAAGGACCTTGATTCAAAAACCAGATGACTAAATAAGACATCTGTGCACATGTAAACAAATACTGTCTACAGCCTTTTCCAATATCTCCTGATGGCTCAGTTTGTGGAAGCGAACCAGCCTGAATCCACCTCTCTTCAGAAGCTGGGGAAGAGGGGAAAAACAGCAACTACAACAAATAAATGAATGATGTTAGTAACAATGCTTGTTTAAAAACAAAAAACAAAATTCTACAACACTAAGTCTGTATACATATGACTGCTTTGTTGTGCTCTATGTGCAACAGTACTGCAAACCTGGCCCACTGGATGCATCCATTATTACATTCTATTTATTCCAAAAGAAATGGGGTCACCATCAACAACAGCAAAAGTGTGCTTTCATGGACCACTGGAACTTAATTGGAGCACCACCAAATCAGTCCTCATAGGCATTTACTGGCTAAAGGACCTTGATTCAAAAACCAGATGACTAAATAAGACATCTGTGCACATGTAAACAAATACTGTCTACAGCCTTTTCCAATATCTCCTGATGGCTCAGTTTGTGGAACCGAACCAGCCTGAATCCACCTCTCTTCAGAAGCTGGGGAAGAGGGGAAAAACAGCAACTACAACAAATAAATGAATGATGTTAGTAACAATGCTTGTTTAAAAACAAAAAACAAAATTCTACAACATTAAGTCTGTATACATATGACTGCTTTGTTGTGCTCTATGTGCAACAGTACTGCAAACCTGGCCCATTGGATGCATCCATTATTACATTCTATTTATTCCAAAAGAAATGGGGTCACCATCAACAACAGCAAAAGTGTGCTTTCATGGACCACTGGAACTTAATTGGAGCACCACCAAATCAGTCCTCAACAAGTCAAAACTGGTTTCACCTTTAAGTGAACATAAAACAGCACACAGAACCCAATTTACTTTCATAATGTGTCATACTGAGTGAAAAAATGTAGGCCGTAACTCGGTTTTATCCATCGGTAATTGATTAGATTATGAAAAGTGGGCGCCAAATAAAACCAGACTGTGATGCAAGCTTGCAGTTGATTTTACAGGACTACACCCCTCCGGAAAACTAGTAAAAAAAATAAATAAAATTAATTAATTAATAATTAATTAATAACAATTTTGACTTCAAAGAAAAGTGACAATCAATCCATGACTGTTGTTTTAGTTCAATTAAAAACAAGGAACAAGAGTGTTGAGTCAGCTAAGGTGCGGAGTCAAAATTATGCAAGGAAAGCGTACCGCACTATTACTGTAAGCTATTTATCGAGCGCTGCAGAAAGTTGTTAGGACGAGGTTGTTTTGTCTTGCAAATAACCTCCAAGGAAAAGGTTTGACGTTGGTACGGTTTAGTCATGCATGTCATCTGAAGAACTACAGCATTATCTTTTCATTCATCAATTCATTTTCATTTCCCTTTATTGTTTTGCCTCCAGATGTCCCCCTGATAAAGCCTCTCTGAGATTTGTCACATCTGGTAAACACTCTAATTCAACACTACTTGTTTTTTTCACTGCAGCATTCAGAGAGATTCAGTGAAAACGAAACATTGTAGCTGGATATTCCGAGTTGTTTCAAACCTATTTGATTCTGACAGCTTTTGACAGGTCGGACTCAAAAGTTCTATCAGGCTACCAGGTGGAAATACGAAATGGTAAGATGAAGGTGGAGGGGGCGGAGGGATGTAGGGGAGTCAATAATGAGACACGCTCCTTCACACCCATGGAGAGCTTGGCGAGGGGAGAGCAGTCACATTAAATTGCTTTCAAGAAAGAAGAAAAAAAAAGCTGGCCTCAACCTGTCCAACAGTCCCAGCATGCCGAGAGGTTGACAGTGACAGGACGTATTTCTTGCCTGGCAAACAGCATTATTTTCATTTTCTGCTGCATTGTCGACTCTCATCCAGGTGTGCTGTCAGTATTTCTAAGCAGAGCAGTCAGCCTCTCTGCACGTGTCCATCCATGTCTGTGTACCTGCACCGCCGGACAGAGAATGAAAGAGGGGGGGCTAGATAGGGGGCTGCCACATCTCTCCGATATTCTAACAGGCAAAAAAGGGAAGAGGAATAAAGAAACATTTCATAAAAGCCATCACTCATGCAGGGACAGCTGGGGCAGACAGGCCTGCTTCCTGCTCCTGATATGCCCTCTGACAGACTGTCTACTCTCCCAGCCAGCCTGTTGTGTAGCGGAGAGGACATCCTGCCCTAAAGAGTCAGTCTCACCTCAACTGCAAAACAAATACAAGAAGAGTAGCCCCCTTCACTGGACATTAAGCAGTCATCACATCATAAGCGGGCTGCCGGAGTCAGACACAACGGAAGATGGGCGATGGCTAATGCAACACAATGAAAGAGTGAAAAGTCTTGGTTTTTAACGACAGTGCCATGAGTGGAGAATCAATATATACATCAAGTATATCAATCCAAAAAACAGATATAGATAAAAAGATGGCACTATCCTTGGATCTTCTGAGGTCCTCCAGGAGAACAGGATCTGTGCAGATTCTGTAAATGGTAAAACTCTCTTACTAGATTTTTTTTTCCTCTCAGATCTTCTGAGGTCCTCCAGGAGAACAGGATCTGTGCAGATTCTGTAAATGGTAAAACTCTCTTACTAGATTTTTTTTTCCTCTCAGTTCACTTCACTTTTAATCTAAAATGCCAGAATCAGTGTGTGTGTGGTATGTATGAGAGTGCTGCCCTCAGCATCTTAATCCAGACATGTTTGGCATGCCTGTATGTGTGGTGCAGATAAGGCCTGAATTTTTGGAGAGCTGAGCCAAAGCGGCAAATGTAGGGCACATCTCCATGGATTGATCTGCAGGTGGAATGTATTCTATAGGTGTGACAGGAGGGAGGAAAAAAATATAGAGAAGGGGGCACACCTCTTTAGAGTCTGCCAAGACTATAGACTTTGTGTACTAACAACGGACAATACTTAATTAATCTAGGTTCATGTTAATTTCTGCATATCATAATATATTTTGGAACATTTTGTAATATATATGAACGTATTAAGACCAAACATGTAAAAGTGAAAGTGAAAGTGACGTGACATGTGGCCAAGTATGGTTACCCATACTAGGAATTAGTGCTCTGCATGTAACCCATCCTTAGTGCGCACACACACAGCAGTGAACACACACACACACCGTGAACACACACCCGGAGCAGTGGGCAGCCATTTATGCTGCGGCGCCCGGGGAGCAGTTGGGGGTTCGGTGCCTTGCTCAAGGGCGCCTCAGTCGTGGTATTGAAGGTGGGAGAGAGCACTGTACATTCACTCCCCCCACCTACAATCCCTGCCAGTACGAGACTCGAACCCACAACCTTTGGGTTACGAGTCCGACTCTCTAACCATTAGGCCATGACTTCCCCTAGTATTAGCAATTAACAATATTGTATGTATAAATTAATATTAACCTACATTTTATAGTGTTGCATATAGCTGTCAGTGCGTGCACTGGTGGTTTTCATTACATCAGTAGGTGGTGACAAATGACTTCAGGATTAAAGGGTTAGTTCACCCAAAAATGAAATTACCCCATGATTTACTTACTCTCAAGCCACCCTAGATGTATATGACTTTCTTCTTTCAGACGAATACAATCGGAGTTATATTAAAAAACATCCTGGCTCTTCCAAGCTTTATAATGGGAGTGGATGGTAGCCCAAAATTTGAAGTCCAAAAAATTTAACCAATCCATCAGACGAATACAGTCGGAGTTATATTAAAAAACATGCTGGCTCTTCCAAGCTTTATAATGGGAGTGGATGGTAGCCCAAAATTTGAAGTCCAAAAAATTTAACCAATCCATTATAAAAGAAGTCCACACGGCTACGGGGGGTTAATAAAGGCCTCCCTAAGCGAAGCGATGCGTTTGTGTAAGAAAAATATCCATATTTACAACTTTATAAACCTTAATCTCTAACTTCCGCTAACTGTTGTACGCACGTTCAAGAGAGAGTGGCGTCCAGCGGATGACGTAGCATGTAGCGTAAACTCCGGTGAGAATATGCTAGTCTCGCAAGAAACAAGTTTTGTTTACAGCAAAGGAAAACCAGTGTCCTCTTGGCTTATATTGAAATCCTCCGACATTTTTCTTTACAAATCCTCGTTTTGTACTACTAATTTGTGACCGGTGTTTTTTTTTGCTCTCTCCTCTGCGCTTCCACGTTCGTCACCGCGGTTTTTTTTTCCCCCTCCCTTTCATTTTTTTTTCCTTCACTCGGACTCCAAACTACTTTGCCCGTGGCTGTGCCATATACTGAATTGATTTATGGACACATTTGTGTCATATTTCCCCTTGGATTGTCAGTCTGCCTTGGCATGGAGTCACAATGGTGGCTCGAGGCAGAAAGTTGGTGGCCCCTTCTTTAGTGGGGTGCTGAGGGTGGGTTTAACAAGGCAGATTGGTCAATAACAGCTGCTCCAGGCTTCCCCGGCTCTGTTAGCGAAGGGTCAGAGGTACAAAAATACCAATATCAAGAAGAGCCCATTCTCGATCGCAATGGAATCATCATTACCGATTGCCTGCTCGTGGAAGCGACTGCATTAAGCAGAAAATTGTGAGGCAATATCTACGCCGTGGATGGGTTGATACGGCCATCTCAGTTCATCCACAATATACGCTTTATGCCTATAAACGGGAGCTGCCTTTATTGACACAAACACAATTTAACAGCACTATGCGGTGAGAAGACAGGATAAATCAAGGCCACTCTTATATATGTCAGTCAGGTAATGAGAGATATCAGCTGAACGAGAGGTGAGTATTCCTCTCACTGAGACTCACTCATCCCACATCAGTCAGGGAACAGAGAGCGCCCAAAGCAACATTCAACCTGACCCCATTTAAGGCTTAACTAACAGCAGATATATTTTCGGTGTGTTCCCCCTCGCCGAGACATGCGGCTGAACTCCTGATCCCTGCTTGTTCTTTCTGTCCCCAGGGAAATTATCAATCTTTAATTATCCAGGCCCAGCACCAAGCAACGGGGTGGGGAACCATGGTGGCAGAGATGATATTCCCACAACGGACCACTCAGCACTGACGGGCAGATAAAATATTGGGCATATAGCAATACTCTCGCATACTTACATTTGCAGGATGTCCTTGAACTAGAGGATTCTAGCATAAAGCAAAATCCTTTTTTTAAAGTATCTATTTATTTTCTACAGATGACTTTGAGGATGTGCAGCTCAATGTGACCTTGCGAGAGTGAAGGTTCAGCTGTACTTGAGGATGTAAGAATTTCTGTGCCCGTAAAAGCACTTGTTTGATTCCTCAAAAGGTTTTAAAATGGCTCAAGTTGAGTTTTGGTGAGGATTTAGCACTTAAATAGAACAAGACTGGTTTCAGAAGCATGGGTTATACAGCATAAAGTATAACATACAGTCAGTCAGTTATTTTTTTTTTTAAAAAGGGCCTTGTATCATGCAGAAAGGGGTTTATTATATGACTATTTATCAAATAAATCAATATATGAACATATACAATGTATATAATATATATGAACATATAGAATATATGAACATAAGAATGTGTCTTCTTGTTGCTTTTGTATGTGTTCATTGGAAGCTTCATTTACCACAGGAAAGTTATTTTATGTGCAAGCACACCTGACAGTTATTTTTAATTCTGATTTGTTATTATTACTATTATTATTAAATTAAAAATTACATTTCACAGAAATGATTAAACTTCCTTGCAGAAGTATTGTAAACTGAGTGAATGCCCCCATTGTTCAGAGCTTAAGTAGCGTGTCAGAGAGCACTTTGAAGAAATGGTGAGAGTCACTGGTAAGAAGCTTTACAGACTCCTTTCTGAAGAATGAAAGATTGAAAAGAACGGCAAAACTCAACACAGCAATTTTTTTTCTGCCTTAATATTTTCTGTTGCGCAGCTGTGCTGAAGACAAGCAACAGCACAACCGATCAAACTAAAGAGATAACAACGGCTTCACAATTGGATGCAGGCTTTTGCAAGAGCATTACTCTTGCATACTGAATTTTCTGTTGACATACAGTTTGCACTTCACAAAACAAGGTCTTGACCACAAAGCATCAAAACGCATGCTTTATGACCGCTGTGCTCCAGTTCACTCTAGGATGAAGAACAACTGATATAGAAAGGCAGCTGATTCATGTGGCAGCTCAACACCAGGACACCCTCTCTGCTCTTATAATTTCCTCTTTCCTCCTCCTCTTGTCCTAGCTTCGGCTTCCATGAATTACAAGCACACAAAGTTACTAAACAAGACACAGCCATTTACACTACGGACAAGACAAATAGAACGAAAAAAGGGGCAGCACCTGAACAATTACACTGATTCATTTTCCATATGCAGGGCATGATTAATGTTATGGTAACACTTCTGTTATAAGGCAAGGAATGCATATGAAGGGGGAGCCATGCACTTCCATACTGCAGGCTCTGCCAACTGATTCCCCCCCATGTATATTTACTGTGCATATAATACACACACATGCATGTATATATTTAAGAAAAAATATGTTATGTTTATATATTAAATATATTTATTTTTAATGTGGATGGTAATGGATGAGACAGGAAAGTCGAGAGCTCCTCTGCCCAGAGGGAAGCTCGGCCTGGGGAGGCAGGCCATGACCGCTTCTGACCTTTACCTGGGCAACATATTTTTTACAGGCCGGCTGGCACAGAGGTATTAAGGGATGCAATCATGTGTGTCAGGAAGCAGTGGCTAGTCGACATGGGATTGCTAGCACATATCTCCTATCCAAACAGATTTTTTTTTGAAGCGAAAACCAAGATTATGTTGCTGAGGAGCATAAAATATTTAACACATTATAAACAAAACCCCTTACGTGGCTCTGTGCTGCCAGGACAGATGAAGAATTGTCATCATGATTATCTTGGAGGATAATGTCAGGTCAAATCAAAATTGACATCAAAATTGCATTCTACAACACCCCTTGAGCAATGGATAGATTGCATACAGTAAGAAACTGCCCAAGACAGCAGGGGGGGAAAATAAATAAAACCAGACGGAGATAGTGAAAGCATGTAAGACAAACATCCTTCTGAATCACATTAACAGATTCAAGCAAATGCCAAATTGTGACTCAGCTTAAAAGATACATGGGGTGATGCAATTAAGATTGATTAGCAAACAGATGCAGTTTCAATTTAAATTTGTCAAGACAGTATTTGGAATTAGCATAACAATGATAGAATACAGGGCAGTTAACTTTGGGCAAGAGCTGAAGTATTGTATAATGTGATCAAAGCTGAGGTCAGATCAAAAGAGCTCAACAATAAGGATGCTCCGCTGGCCCACAGCCAGTTGACAGAACTGTTACATGTCCTATTTGGCCAGTGCTGTGATGCTGTGCATCATGCATTTGGTAAATGTTTGGTTTTCTCTGATATACTGAACATTGCTGCTGCAAATTGCACTGATTTAAACTTGTGACCAAGGTAATGTTACAAAGCTGGCAAACATAATTAGGTTTTGTTGAAATGACAATAATGTATCTATCCATCCATCCATCCATCTATACATTTTGACTTCCTTTCCTGTACTCTTTCTGTTCCAATATCTTTGTGGAGATTTGAGGTATTCTGCAGTCACCAATCAAGGAGGAACTGAAGGGAGACAATAACTTTCTCAAGCAAATCAGGCAGAACTGATTGCTCTTTTCAATCAAGTATATTAAGAGTGCCAGTTCCAATATTTGTAGATGGATATGTGATTATTAAATGTGTGCGCGCAACCTTTTGGAACAGATCTTGATGCAACAGGAAGAAATCACCTGATTTGGTCTTCCCTCATGCGTGTCGGGGCAAAGTACACTACCCGAGCGCAGAGATCAGGCAAGAACGTGAGACATGTGATGGGAAGCTTATCAGAACTACATACATTCAGAGGACCATGAGAAGATCCCGGTGTACAATCAGAGTATCCGGGCTTTACACAAAGCTCAAACAGCAGAGATCAGCAGGGTGTAGAGCCGTGTGCTCCTGTGGGTACAGGCAGACTGGGACAGGATAGGGTTTGCAGCGCACCAGTGCTCTTGTGTGCAACTCTGCCCGCCTAAAAAAGCCACTTTGATGGGGAGACAGGGATAAAGTGGAGGAAGTATTATTCTTAAGAGACAAAAATGTACTGTTCTTTGTGAGAAATATGGAGTGAGAGACAAAAAAAAGAGACAGAAAGCCCAAAGGTTAGTTCTGAACAGCACAGAGGAGGGTGAAAAAGAAAAGCAAGAACTTAAGAAAAGAGAGGTAGTAGGAATTACAGAGCATGAGAGGTGGTGTCTAAACGCGGCTCAGGGTTAAGGTGAGCTGTGCTACCATGTTAAAAGAAGAAACAGATTCATGTTCTCTCACCACTTTGACATGAACAGAAAGGTCTCGAAAAGATCATTAACTAAAACTGAATTATTCATTCATGACTGCTTCAACACTTAACCAGGTGGGACATCTGTATGCATTACACGTAAGATTGCCAGGTAAGGTCTAAAAATTTTATTTAAAAATGCTATGTAAGATATATTTCATTTTCAGCATTTGTTTGCCATTAAGCATAATTAGCTTTGATGTAACGGTCAAAAGTTAATATTTACAGTGTACGGGAATCAATTAACACGTTGTGTAATATATAACTCATTGTGTTATATATAAATAAAATTAGAATTTACACTTTAAAATTCACACTTTAAAATGCATAATAAATTGAGTTATATAATTACAACAGTGGCGTTCTTTAAAATTCATTAATAATTATTAACACATATATAGCGGGGTGGCATTTCTTGCTGTAAGATTCTCACAGAGCTTACACCGGCTTACAGTGGTATTCACACTAATGACCTAAATCAGAGCCACAAACTGCTTAACTCATTCCAAATTAGAAAAAGACCATGCACAAAGAACCGATTCTCTCTGAAACGTGTCTCTTCAAAGAATTAGGCTTGTGCATTCATCCAGCCATCTACCTTGACAAAGATACAGCTGGTCTATTCAACAGTGACCACATCCTTCACAACAAAGCACTA
Organism: Sinocyclocheilus rhinocerous; assembly: GCF_001515625.1. NCBI lineage: Eukaryota > Metazoa > Chordata > Actinopteri > Cypriniformes > Cyprinidae > Sinocyclocheilus > Sinocyclocheilus rhinocerous. The sequence continues at coordinate 2,856,016 of NW_015630348.1, read as the reverse complement.
AATTACTTTTATTAGATTAGATAAGCAATTAGGTAGCTAACTATGTAAATAAAGCTCAAGGGCTTCAACCAAACAGTTCCAAATGGAATTAAAGACAAATTAGCTTATTGACAGGAGAAATTACGCCACTGCTGGGATACACATGCCTGTATTTTTATTTTCCCCTGATGGAGACGAACGCAGACAGACATTGCGAGTGACAATAATGCAGGAGATTATTGCATTCACTGAGGGTCTTCATTTCCAAATCTGTTCGAAATGAATGAGAGTTAAGAAACCAGATATTTAAATTCGCAGAAATCTCCCTCAGCATAGTGGGAAGCACTAAAGCTCTTAATCACTGCAAGCCATAATAAGAATCCATTCCACAATGTCAGAACGGCTGTGTGAGACTCCGCCACCATCCCTGCTAAGCTACCTTCCCATTTGGACTCTTAACCTTTCCTGCCGGCCATACTGTGGAGCATATGGGCCCCTTGCGCTTCATTATAGTTCCTTCATCAACCCTCAGAACTGCTTTGCACCATTCTAATGAAACTTGTCTATTCACAGCATTGGAAACGGCTGGATTTACACATAGCAGAAGGATTAAGGAAGGCTCTTTGGCCATTAACTTTTTTTTATTTCATTCTCTGTAAAAGCTCTAATTATAGTCTGCGGGGCCAATTGCGTCCAGTCTCCTGGGTTGATCTCTGTAACATTAGTTCATCTAATTCAAGCCATAAAAAGCCTCAAAGCTCACAGCTTAAAAGAAGACCACAGGAGAAAACCAATAAAGGATTTGTCGAACACCATAAAGCAGTGTGATTTAGACAGAGTGAGGTATATATGAGGGTAAATATCTCAAGGTCACACCTGACAGAGCCCCATATTTTTCAAAAGGACACCGCTGATATCTGCAGATCAGGGTGATGTCTTCACAAACCAAAGCTGGTTGTTCAATTAACCAGGCTTAATACATTTAAAGGGAATTCTGTTTGATTAAACATGATAACAGCTTATGGGTGGGATAGACTTCTGGATCAAAATAAAGCGCATCTTTATCTTGCCTGAAACAAACATGCAGCTAAACTAAATTACATGGCATTATCACCAAGCCTTCCAAACTGACAGTAATAATGCCATCACAAACATGCCAGAAAATTTAGTCATTTTACTAAAATATTACATTGTGCTTTAACAGCAAGCAGACTGAAAAGGTTGAAAGAATTGAATTCCTGATAAAAAATCACTTTATTTTCTATCAACAAGAACTTTCTGTGCTGAATGGACACTCTATATTTAACTGAAGTACAGCTATTGTAGTGGTCATTGTGAACTTCTCTGTAAAAAAATTAATAAAAAAATGCTGCAACTATCATCAAGGATAACCCTCTTATTTGTATGCAGTTTTATAAGGAGAAAAACAAAACAAAAAAATAAATCACCTCATCAACTCATATGACATATGACAGTAATTTTCATTATGTCAAGCACTGCAACTGTATTATGCCGAGTTCACACTGTATGATTTTCAAAATCATTGGATCATCGTTGTTTTCACACTGCACGACTATCTGGGGTAGCATTCAGTTGCTGCTGTGTTCACATTGCACGATGGATCAGCGACAGGTGGTTACACACTGCATTACTTTACAATAGGAAGAATCGCCGACAACTCTGTCTGGTCCGCAAACTACGTTTCACAACCAAACGCACACGAGAAGTGATGAGGAAATAACGCAAGATCACGCTGATATTGTGGTCTATAAGTCCTCCCCGAACAAACAGTAACAAAGACGACTTCGTTGTTAACAACATATTTCTGCTGGGAAAATGTATATACACAAATCTAAGTATATATATACAGTGGGTACGGAAAGTATTCAGAATCCCTGACTTAAACCCAATTGAGCATCTCTGGAGAGACCTAAAAATGGCTGTCCACCAACGTTTACCGTCCAACCTGACAGAACTGGAGAGGATCTGCAAGGAGGAATGGCAGAGGATCGCCAAATCCAGGTGTGAAAAACTTGTTGCGTCTTTCCCAAAAAGACTCATGGCTGTATTAGATCAAATGGGTGCTTCTACTAAATACTGAGCATTTTTCAGTTTTTCTTTTTTAATAAATTTGCAAAAATGTCAACAATTCTGTGTTTTTCTGTCAATATGGGGTGCTGTGTGTACATTAATGAGGAAAAAAAATTAACTTAAATGATTTTAGCAAATGGCTGCAATATAACAAAGAGTGAAAAATTTAAGGGGGTCTGAATACTTTCCGTACCCACTGTATATATTTCTTCATGCACCTGTTCTGTAGCTATATTCTAATTTCTAATGCAAAAATGTACTGATATTGCCACTTTGTTTGTACATGGCTAATTGCTTAATAATAATAATAATAATAAAAAATAAAAATAAAAATATTTTCTCTCCGAGCTTCCCGCTGCCCTGTATCTTGCTCTCTCATTGGCTGTAGTTCATCGCCGATGTATGTTTCAGTCAGAACTAATTTCACACAGCAGGATTTTCAATTGCCGACAGGTCCAGATATTTAGCATGCCAAATATTTCATAGGTGTCGGCGTCTTTGATAATTCACACTGCGTGATTGTCACTCGCGTGAACGAGCACTGATTTGCCTCCAATTTTGGGCATTTGTCGGCGATTTCGCAAAACCTGTTGGCGAGTGAAAATCAGGGCTAAAATCATGCAGCAAAATCGTGCACCTAAAAACTCAGCATTAGTGTCCTGATAAAACTGGAGGTTTAGTCACATAATATGCTACACAATACTGCTAAGGCCATAAATGCAAATGTAATCAGACAAATAATGTAAATGTAACCAGAATAATTATTTACAACAATTATATTGTGCTCCACTTAAGAAATCCTGTAAAAGTAAGCAAGCATGTTCATATAAAAATACTGCCACTTGATAAAATAAATTAAAATAAAGTAAAATTAAATATATTCTTACCCTTGCTGGCACTATCAACATGCTCAAGCTCATCAGGAAACTTCAGGACCTCAGGATATTTTTCTTCACATTTCTCGGCCAGAAAGTGCAGAAGAGTTGTATTTTGGTCTGTTGACTTGGTGTCACGAAGCTGCAGAGAAAATATTTAGAATTGAGTCATGAAATTACAGGTAATACAGTAATTTTAATGATTAAACATTTAAGTAAACCACAGTTTTGAATAAACTCTTCATGCACATCAATCAGATACATATATATTAATTCAGCTAATTCATACACACAAGAAGACAAAATGACAAAATAGCATGTTAGTGATAGATAGGCAGAACGACAGATAGAACAATAGGCAGACTGACAGACAGAACAATGAATAGATAGGTAAAACAACAGAACGATAGGTAGGTAGAAAGATAGAACGATATATACAACGGCAGAACGATGAAATAACAGAAAAATACAGAGACAGACAGACAGACACGCAGATAGACAGACAGATAGACATAGATAGATAGATAGATAGATAGATAGATAGATAGTAGGGCTGTCAAAAAAAATTCGAATTTAAAATATTTGTCGAATTTAAAATAAAAATCCACATTCAAATGCAAAAACATTGCATTCTAATTTTAGGTGTGTATCAAGGCAGCCTTATCAGTGGTGCACGAGATGCGACGACGATGTAAGTGTCATTGCATTTTAATGCTTTTGTTAGCCTATCCAGTTGAACCCATTAGATGCGGCGCTGCTATGTTGTTCATTCAAAATATTGCGGGGAAAAAAGAACATCAATACGGAGATGATGTTGTTTACGTCAAAACCGAAACTAAACCATTCACACAGAACGCATATTTATCACATTTTCTAGAGGGACGTCTATCACCATTGCACTCGCGTCTCGCACAAGAGAGCCGCATGTTTAGAAAGCTATGTAAAATTAATGTAAGTTCAACTTTTTAAAAACATGTCTCAAAATGAGAGACTTTATGGCGGTTTTCCCCATCCTACTGCATCTCAAGTTTTTAAATGAAGAAAGTACTCTTTGTGATTGGTTTTCGGTCCTTTGTATTAAACTATACATACATGCATGATTCTGTTTTGTTTCTAATTGTTTAAGCAACTTTAATTATATAAGGTTTATAAACATTATTTTAAACATTATGCACTTTTTTCAAAGATAGTCGTGTTATTTTATTATGCTGCGAAGAAACGTGCATAATATTTTGTTCGATGCACCCTCATGTGGCCTCAGGAGAGAAGCCACAAGTTCTTTTTTAAGAAAGTTTTTTTCCCCCCTAACTGAAATTATGCCTTTTAAATTCGAATATAATTCGAATATTGATAATATTTAAGTACAAAATTCGAATTTAGTTTTTCAGCCATTTTGACAGCCCTAATAGATAGATAGATAGATGATAGATAGATAGCTAGATAGATAGCATTTGAATATTTCAGCATGCTAGTGTATATTCACAGAGCAACACGTGTTCAGCTGAATCTAAACAAGATCACATCAATATATTTATGTGTCGACAGCACTTCAAGGTGTTTGTAGAAATCTGACAAATAAGGTGTGTCAATAAAGTTGAAATTGGTTGGAGCAGAGTGCACAGAGGCATATTTCCCCCTGTTTACTTATATACCACGTTTAATTTGAAAAGGATCTTTCTCCCCCAAACCACAAGTGTTCTTTGTACAAGATTAAGGTGACATGAAAGAAATGAAATATTTAGATCAATACACACCACTCACACTTTTGCTGTGGGTTGCTGTAGTGAACGCAATAAAATGCCAGCATTTCATCTCAACATCAGTCCATATCAAGGATCAGATAAACTGGACCAGAGTTAAACAACCTACATTAAGTTAGTTAAATAAAATGAAACTGCGCAACAGAAATGAAACCCCTTTTGATTAGAACACCACAGCTTAGATTTTTTTTTTATAGCTTAAAACATTTAAAACACACCTGGTAGAAAACCGATTCCCACGAAAAAGGCACATGTTGTTTTTATAAAGCAAGAACCAAGTTCCCTTGGCGACATAAATCAGTTGCTTGAGAACTATAGATATGATAAACCAAACATGGAGCAGTTTTGCTCTTTCTCTCCCTCTCTCCTCCATTTGGAGGGCCATGGCTGCAGGCCCACATTAAGCAGTGCACTGGGGCTGGGTGACCTCTTCACCCTCTCAGACTCAAACAGATTGTTTGCTGTCAAGCCTAGACTCCAGGAAGGCTGCTTTCACACAGAAGATGGCTGCTGAGTCCCGCAGCAGAGCCGGGGAAGGCAGAATGAATCCTCAAGCTGGACTGCACAGCAGATGTGATATTAACCTTTACACAAACTGATGGCAAACTTACGACAGCTGGCACATTTCCCCGCTACACATAATGTCTCCCATAGATTTTCTCTTCCAAAATGTCTCTGCGGATAGAGCGATGAGGAATTGGTTTTCTGCTGGAAAAATGTGGCAGGTACAATGAGGTAAATTAATAAATGGATGCAGTCTTTTGCCTCTTCTCTCTTCATAAATTGTAATGGGTGTGTTTGTCTTAAATGAGACAGGAGCATCGGACCAAATGTAATATAAAAGTCACAAGAAAACAAATATCAGGCATTACTATAACACTGATCACATGTGTGATTATTTAAAGGTGACATGTGATGGAAAACAGGAATGGCTTTCCTCTTAAGAAATATACGACTTTTCACAACGCAAAGATTCCCCTAGTCTATGCAGACCATTTAGAGAAACTGCAAAAATTACTAATTTACAAACTGCCAAAATATACATGCATTTCTTATGTATTTAGTTATTTTACAGCTTTTTTAATAGTTTAATTACACAATAAAATGTGGTAGTTTTTCAAAATAAAATAAAATAAAATTATATGTATATATACACCAGTCAAAAGTTTTTGAACAGTAAGATTTTTTTATGTTTTTTAAAGAATTCTCTTCTGCTCACCAAGCATGCATTTAATTGATCCAAAATACAGCAAAAGCAGTAATATTGTGAAATATTTTTACTATTTAAAATGATAGAAATTACTACTTTTATTTAGAAAGGATGCTTTAAATTGATGTTAAAGACAAAAGTGATGATAAAGACATTCATAATGTTACAAAAGATTTCTATTTCAGATAAATGCTGTTCTTCTGAACTTTCTATTCATCAAAGAAACCTGAAAAAATCTACTCAGCTGTTTTCAACATAATAATAATAATAATAATAATAATAATAATAATAATAATAAATGT
>NW_015630348.1:2840923-2849344 GCF_001515625.1 Sinocyclocheilus rhinocerous | reverse complement strand
TGATGATAAAGACATTTATATTTAGCAAGGAGATTTCTATTTCAGATAAATGCTGTTCTTCTGAATTTTCTATTCATCAAATAAACCTGAAAAAATTATACTCAGCTGTTTTCAACATAATAATAATAATAATAATAATAATAATAATAATAAATGTTTTTTTTTTAGCAGTAAATCAGTATATTAGAATGATTTCTGAAGGATCATGTGACTGGTGTAATGATGCTAAAAATTCAGCTTTGAAATCACAAGAATAAATTGCATTTTAGAATATATTCAAATAGAAAACAGTATTTTAGATAGTACAAATATTTACATTTTTTTACTGTTTTTGCTGTACTTTGGATCAAATAAATGCAGGCTTGGTGAGCAGAAGAGACTTCTTTAAAAACATTAAACATCTTACTGTTCAAAAACTTTTGACTGGTAGTGTATATACATTATTCTATTTCATAATCCCACCAATCATCTAAGAGCTTGCCAGACTGACAAAGTGCTTACGGTGTTGTTTGTAAAAATGAAAGTGAAAAACGGTCATGTGAATCTAAACTGTTTTTGGTGCAATAAACCTTGACTAACACCTACACACCTGACCATCAGGCTGTCAACGTTGACAGAATCCCTCGCCAGCCAGCTGCTGGGCCGTGAGTGGATGCTGATGTTTCATTTAATAGCAGGCAGAGATGAGATAAGCCTCCTCTGCCCAAACAGCTGACAGGAGTCTCTCTACCCCGCTGCATTCCATTACGGCCCATCCCGCGTACGTGGCCCATCTTTCCTAATGATCTGGGATTAGTTAAATGATATGCACACCGAAGGATTCATTTATCATTTTGAGATGCAAACAAAGGCGATATATTAATCTAAGCACATCGTGACGTATAATTACCTATTCAAAAGGGTCTCAGAGATCAATAAAGCTTTTAGCCCTGCAAGGCCTTTGTATCCTTTGCAAAGTGAGAAAGCCTTCCTGAGATTATAAAGCAATTGTTTCCAGGTAGGATGAATTGCTGTGAGCTCAGACTGGAGGAGTCACAATTGATTAATCCATTAGGAAAGCATAATTTAGCCCCTTGCTTTACAGCCCGTTTAGTGGTATTTATCTATTTATCAGAGAGCACGACTGCACACTTTTCCACATTGGCCACACTAGAGGAATCCCAGCAAAAAGTCCAGCAAATAATCCGTGAATTATTATCGGAATTTCCTGTGGAGTGTTTTCATTTGAAAATGCCACTGTGTTCCAGCATCCATTAGATAAATCGCTTCCAATTTCTCCCTGAGAGATTGGCAATAAATGAGAGCAGACATAGAGACATGCCTCAGCTGCAATCTCCAATATAATACAACACACGCAGCACCTCACAGAGTCTCGCTGCTAAAGATGAAGCAAGGAAAACAAATGAAAAAAAAAAACATAACAAAACCAGATCCTAAATGATGGTTTATTTTCTTCTGGAATGACCCTTTCTTCTACGCAGCTGGCTGTCTAAAATCAATATTGGTTTACAAGGATTGGAACAAGAAACAGAGCACGGAAAAACAACAAGAAATCCAAGCAAACAAACACGGAGGTCTTTCTTTTCACTTTAACCGAGACCGAACCCATGCGGCGCTCACACGCCGTCGGTGAGGAGCGCGACGTTCGCTGCTGTTTCTGTGGAAGCTGTTGTTTTGTGCTCATTAGTAATGCTCCTATGACCGGCCGTGTGTGCACATTCACAATAAATACGGGCTGAACTTAAAATCTGCACCTTTGCAAATTACGTATCTCCAGCTTGATCTACTGACGCCTTCCTGCGTGTGAATTAAAAACACACGCGATGGTTAAGGTGGAAGTAATTGTGAATGCTCCGGTGCAGATATCAAAACGGGGCCAGTTGCTCTTGGGCTGCCGACACTGCATCCGAATCCTAATGTTGTTTTCTTTATTTAAACAGAATTAAGTTTTGCACCCGCTCAGCCACGGGGTGTTTACCAATCAGCCAGCACTGAGCTGCTAATGCGCAGAACAGCGACAGAGCAGGCGGAGAGATAATGCACTTTAAAGGCTTTGCCATCCTACGCTGACGACCTCAGCATGCGTACTGCATGCCTGCCTCCTCTGATTTCCACAGCTATCACAGGAAACAAGCCTCGCACAGTCTATGTCTTTTAAGAGGGGAAAAAAACTCAACCTTTGAAAAAAAAAACAAAAAAAAAACACTTCCTTCAAACTTCCTACATGTTAACTAACTTTGAGCTAGTTTTACTTGATTTCTATTTGAAGATGTACCTTACACCATAATGGTGCCATCTTCAGGATGCCACCATCAGGTTGAAACTGATAAGCCTGATCCATTCTTATTATTATAGTTTTTCATTAATGTTTTGAAACAGTTTATTTTTATATTTTCGGTTTTCATTTTATTTTTTAAAGTTTTAGTAATTTTGATGTTTTGTCATTTTAGTAGTCAGTTTTTATTCTTTATTCTATTTCAGTCAACAGAAATCAGAAAACTAAATATGTATTTGTAATTTACACTCATTTAAAAACCATCTGTGCAGAGCTGTTTCCTTCTTTTAGCATTGCCAGAACATTTTTTTTAACACATTTAAAATGTTTTCTGTTACAGTACTGTACGTTAAGAAAATCTTGACAAGAACATATTTCTCAAGTTATTAAACTACATTTTTCATGCCTGAAACTGGAACACTTAAAATAGAAGGAGCTTCTAAACTTCAGAATAGGTCATTTTTACTATATCATGACAAATGTAACTTTCAGACTGATGCCATGTATGTATCTGGGGGAAACAAATTTCATTTTCAGACTCTGCAAAAAAATAGATTTTTGAATTGCATTAGTTATTTATATCTCATGCTATTAAATTGTATTACTGAACTCTTTGGTGCTCACTGCTCCAATGTACATTAACTAAAAAAAGGCTGTTTTGCACCTTGAAACTGTGCAATATGACAGTCCTCCAGTGATGTTGAAAGATTTAAGTGGAAGTTATTATTGTCAGACTTTCAGTGCTAATCACATCAGCCTAATGGCCAGTGAAGGGAATACCAAATGAGGGCGAATATGTAATGACTTGCGCGAAATCCAAGGCTGCAATAATTGACATGGACATGCGAGGAACATTATATTGGTCTCATTTTCAATGGACACGTAATAGCAAGGTTCATTTCACGAGAGCCCAAATAATGTCCTGAAAATTACCAGCAATCCAACCACAAGGGTTTGCGTGAATGGCATGTTCAATTGATGCTCAATCTTTCTGTGAATAACATGTTTAAAGATTCAGATATTTATTGGCTGCGGCCGGACCTCTCGTCTTCATAATTTGACAATAAAGACACCTCAGTGGCACTTTCTGCAATGGACAATGGCTTTTCTACCTCCTGTGGATTATAACAAGGTTGGCAGGAGTAACTTCTGCAACAGTCTGCCAGTTTTAACCGCTGCCACTCACTGTTTGAAACCATGTGACAAGTAAAACACAAAAGAAACACACGGCAATGAATGACAGGGGCATGTTAAATCAATCTCATTTGAAGAATCACCAAGGGACGGGTGGGTTGGAACGGGAATAGAGAGGGAGGGCAAGTGTGAGCGTCTGCTGGTGTCTCCACGTCAGTGCACCGGCAACTTGTTCCGTAATCATTCCCCACTGCGACTGCACTGCTGCTGGAGATGCATGCTGAGAGAGCTAATTAGCACAGCCCTCCACACTGTGTCCGTTCCCCCTCACACACCCCGCAGCCAAGCTTCCCCGCATCCCTTTCACACGTGTGAGGTTGCAACACGCTCACACTTTCATTAGATGGGGATCAATCATCTGCTCACATTGGGTAATCACAATTTAATTTCATGCATTTCAAATTTTAATTTGTTTATTATTATGTCCCAAACTGTCATTTCAGAAAGCTGCTACTGTGCAGGTTTGTTTTCATCTGCCAAGTAAAATCGGCACTATGCAGAGAGAAAGAGACGAAATATCTGGGTACATTCTCCATGCTGTGAAGGAGCAGACGTCTGAGGTCTAAGGTTGGTATGATTCAGCTCATGGAACAAATTCTCTGTGCCAAAACATAGTGAGCTGCCTACAGAAGCAGTATTTTAAGACACCATCACAGGCACGCTTCTGACGCAAAGTGACCCAGAAGGTAGGCAACTTAATTATACTGCCTACAAAAGCTACTTTTTGAACAAAAAATTTATCACAGAATGCATTTGGGTTTCTAAGATGGGGGATAAAGAAATGTTTATTATGAGTACTAAAAAAAACTATATAAGCCTCTACATCAACACACAATAACATTCTGTTCATACATTGTATTTATTATAAGTGTGCACTGCAGTTTAAATGCTCAAGCTCTTTGAAGTCAGGTGGATTCTGATTGGCTGTCACTGTTTTTCATCAGCTGGAGGAAAAAAAACATTCTGAAAGTGATTTCAACGAAATCGCTCCTCTCTGTCTTTTTTGTTATATCTGTGTTGTGGAATTCCTTGTTCTTATAGAATTAATATCAAAACTTTATCATTGAAGTTATTCTATAGTTTGTATCCTTGGTGTGAACAGCCCTTTAGACGATATCTTCAAAGGCTTAGGTTTTAAAATAAACTAATATATATCCTGTAAGGGAGAGAGGGTGAATAAGAGATAAATATAGGGCAAAAAATGGAAGAAGCATTGACAGAGGTTTAAGGTGATTAACCAGTCATTAATTTTATCTGACAAAACTGTGAGCTGATTAGTACAGTGAGGTGAAACCTATTGACATAATAGAAGCAGAGCACAGGGAGGGCAGATATGCAGCCAACAATTCTGCAAACAGTGGACAACACAGTAAGGAGTCCCACTGAGAGAGAGGGAGAGAGAAAGAGAGACAGATTTCTATCAAATTAGTGAAGCAGACATTCTTTGGCACGTATCACATCAGTTATGTCAGCTTCTCTGGCAATCTTGTTTGAAATTGAATAATCTAATTTGCTTTAAGTTATGATGTTCCACTAATTTTCCAGTCAAGGCACTTCCATTTTCCACTTTTCCATTTTTACTCCCATGCCTCGTTCCTCTTGTTCTTCTATGTCTCTGTGATAACGCTGATGTTCGTTACTTTTCCACAGAGTCCAGACATTGATGAATCAGGGATTTCTCTCAACAATAGTGGTTTCCAGAGGGGTTCTTTCAGAAGAGTGGCAAGGGAAAAGACATAGTGAGCAAAAGTAAGACACCTTAGAGAGGCTTCTATTTGGAATAAAAGTACAAATACAAAAAAGGACAAAAGCATCTAAGAAAAAATGTGAAACACAAAGGGACATGGTAGAACTGAAGGAGGAACTGAAGGTAAGGTCGGAATGGTCGGCTGATACCAAAATGTTTTTATTATATAAAATGTTAATAACAATGACACTAATTTAAAAAAAGAACTATTTTAAAATATATAATTGTAAATAAATAAATAAAATTCAAATTCAAATTTGAAAAAAAAAAAGGCAATGCTGTATTGTACATTTTGGAACTTGAAAAAGGGGGAACTAACATAAACCAGGCAGACACAGAAATCTGCTGATAATCTCATAATGGCCAAATACTGACTTATATCAGTGTATCACTATGAGGTTGTACAATCAAGAGTGGAAGATTCAGGCAGTCACTGTATTTTGGCAGCCTGGCTCTGAACATCGTGCAATGGGGGAAGATGAGTCTCAGCAAAGCAGAGATGTGATGCTGGATTATGGCAGAAGCGACGAGGCACAACAGGCATCAGGTGCCCCTCATCACATGCTGCCAGAGAGGCTTGTTGTGTTACCTCTTGGCCACCCGTTTTGGGTTGCTTGGGTTGCCAATAAGAAAGCCTAGGCGACCGATTTGAAAATGTCATTTACAAGCACAGCCCACACTGTTGCCAGGATAAGCATGGTGAGTCACAGCCTTCAAAATATTCATGCTGCTAAAGCTATTACATTCCTAATTTAATTGTTCCCTCACTGTGATAATGCAAAGGGGCTCTTCTGTACCGATACTACAATTTGTATTCAGCCAATGTTTCAGAAGAATCTCTTTATGAGGATACTGTCAAAGTTAATGTGTGAAATTGGTTCTTTTTCCATAGAAGTACAATGTCAGTGTCTGAAGGTGCTCAGTCATTTAAAACCGTATTCTTAACAAAGATATAAAGACGGAAAGTGATAGAGAAATAGAGAAAGATGACCTGTCTAGTTAGTATACTTGAACGTACCCAATCGGCCCATTTCAATATTCGTTGAAGCATGTTGAGGAGTTCCACAGAATAACAATCATCCTCCTTTGAGACATTCGAAAGATATAAATCCTCAAGAACAATTAGCTAATAACAGACATGAGAGGCAACAGGGACCAAGAAATCTCAGACCACCTAAAGGACTGTCATCTCTGATTGCTCAATTACACATTTTGCCAAAGGACCTTCAGTTTACAGGCATTGATTGTGCATAGATCTTCGCAGCAGTAATTTGTGTTTTTTTAGTCAAGGAAACTATGAGAAAGTCACACTTCAGCACACAGCAGCTGAGGGGCATGGCAGAAGAAAGAGATACTGAGACGCTGCTGGCGACTGGCGTATTTTGCCTACCAATGGCAGACAGCCTGGACTGGAACGGTAGCCAATAGACTAATCTAAAAGCTCAGAGCCTGCCATGAGGCAAGTTTGCTTAGTAAGAATGACAAGTGAAAATCAGAGAGCCCCAGGCTACACCTCTGGCAGTTTGGGGGTGGGGAGCGAGGTAGCTCAGGGAGTTCATTTGTCCGTGAGCTCACCATCCATGCCAGATCTGTGAGAAAGACAACTGCCGCTGGGAGAATCTCTAACAAGCTGAGAAATGACGAAGAGACACCATGAACGTATATGAGGGAGCCTAGTATATTACACTTTCTTCTCTTCAATCTACAAGTTGCCAACATACAGAACTGAAATTACAAAGCGTTGCCAACTGAACACATTCGATCTGCTTAACAAAGTGAAAAGATTATAAAACTGTTAAAAAAAGGCAAAATAAAGGTTCACTCTTTATAAACTCTTCTGACATCTCTACTAGAAAGTATCATGCTTAAACAACCCCAAAAAGCAGAGAGCAAATCCAGATTTAATGAATATTATCTGTAATTTAACACCTTTTCATGCTTGTAGCTTTGAAAGGGGCTTTGCTGTGGAGTAAGCCTTTTCCCACATGGTTGATTTCATTTGAAGTTGCCATAATCTTTGTGTGCATTCCTCTGAGTCTACCTTTCCTGAAATATGTCAAATGTTCACTACAGAAGTTACTTTTTTGAAAAGTATATGACAGGGAGTCAAGAATCCACAACAGAAGGTTACTTTCTACACTCACACATACTTCTGCAAGATTAAAGTTAACTGAAGCTTAAAAAAACAGAGATGCCATGTGTGTCTCTGAGAGATGATGGTCAAAGCTACTGGATCTCCATAGATGAAAACACGTTTCACCCATGGAGCAGGCTCTGTTCAAGTTTTACGTGATATACTGTCTCTAAAAAGTGCATGTAACCACATATGGAGTAATTAGAGTACCAAATGTTTAAGAGATATAATTTAAAAAATCCATATATATATATATATATATATATATATATATTATAATTTTTTTTTTATATATAAGCATTCAAAAATACAATATCTTTTTTTATTACTTTTTTTAAGTTATAAGATGGCACATTCCAAAAATACATTGCCATGGTATTACCTTTTTTTATACTCCAAAAGTACTGTAGTACACACACACTCGCATATATATATATATATATTCTATTTTACTCTATATTTCTATGATGCTGAAAACTCCGCTTCAGGAATACATTACATTTTCACAATATATTCACATAGAAGACCATTATTTTAAACAATATTGATCAAATAGTACAGTTTGGACTGCATTTTAATCAAATAAACACAGTCTTGGTGAGCAGAAGAGATTATACTGATCCCAAAATTTGAAAAACAAATTTTTTTCAAATTTTTTTTCAATATTTGTTAAGTCACTTACTTAACAAATATTCCCATGGTATCACTACAGTATCCCAAAAAAACATCATTATACCATGGTACTTTAAGTGGACGGAGAATAAAATGCAGCGAGACATAACTGTGAAGATATATCTATATCATAAAGCGCCTTTAATTATCGACCCCTCAAAGTCATCTCGAGCACTTGAGCGGTTTAACGCTAAAGCAAAGCAGTGTTCCAGCGATGAACCGTGCTATTGTTAAGATGGCCAGCGAAGTCCTCATGAGTGATACTCGAGGAAACACAGGCCAGCATTTGCGTATGAAAGCGCCATCCATCGCATGTAATTTACTCAGCAATCTGTAATTTTATGCATCAACTTAAAAGGGTTATTAGGTTAAAAATAGCTCCGCGGCGGCCAAGGAGGT
>NW_015630348.1:2822707-2840564 GCF_001515625.1 Sinocyclocheilus rhinocerous | reverse complement strand
TTTGTGCATGCAATGTCGTAGTCATTTAAGTCATGAAGTTACCAAAAAGGCGATTAAAGCTGCCTTAAAACTGTGCATGCATGTAATATATTTTATGAGTCACATTTAAGAACATGTCTCTGAAATGGTTTTCAAAACTGCCCTGAAGCAGCCCAGCACTGTCTCACTCATCTAACACGTTGATCCGATTTAACTCGTCAGCTCATTAATAGAGACTTTAACACCTGAAGTGGGTCAGAAAAGGTAAAAAGAGCTGAGAGAAAATATGATCCGTGTCACATTCAGCAGCGGCAGCTCTTAAAAAAATAACAACAGCCAAATTAACCTAATAACCAGCTGCTATGATTGTGCCCAGTACTTAAATAAAAACAAACTGTCATAACATTTGTTTTCTTTAAAACATCATAAAAATGAATGCCATTTATTGAGTTGTCCAATACAGCTAAGTATGACATTTATTATAATGGGTTTATTATGTGAAGATAGTTTTAAGTTCACTTAAATTAGAAGTTATTTTTTAAAGTCTAATACATTTTAAAATTGATAGCTCTCAAATACTATAATGTTGAATGGCTATAGTCAATGGTTAAATATTAGGGAGGGGCACATTTTTTAGAGAAATCAGTACTGGTATCATTGATACTGGCCTTCAGTCAGAAAAAAAGATGCCATTAAACAAATATTTAAAAATATACTGTATTTATTGAGTTGTCCAATACAGCTAAGTTTGCTTCCTTAGCTAACCTTAGATCTAACACAGTCTATATATTTTCAAAATAAACTATACCAGAAAAGGACTCTGGCACTGAATACATTATGTCTGAGTGGAGTGACTTCTATGATTAGAACTGCAGGAATCAGTTGACACTGTTTACCACTGCCTGAAAATTGACAGAGCTGTGTTTGTCTAATAAGCAGTGACAAAAGCAAGCTTCTCGGTCCAAAAACACAGCACAAACGGTTTAGTTCACTGGTGGCGGTGACTATGGTTGGCTGTTTCTTTCATAACACCAGATGTTTAAAGAAAAGTAGAAGGACTTAAACACATCAGTGCTTTTTCAAGCCAGTTCTGATCTAACAGCAATGTTAACCTGTAAAAAGCTTCAGGAATATGCAAATGAGATACATCTATGGAGATACAGTTGGTACAAAGTGTGACTGTGAGAGTCGCGGATCACGGGTCAGCCCACGACTGGCCCTCCCTGATGAGCTCGTTAGCAGGCTGAGGTCTGCCACGCAGGGGGCCATTTACTTGACTGAACTGATTGAGAATGTGGGCATTTCCCTTTGTCCATCAATAACTGCCCAATCAGTGCTGAAGCGAAAAGCTGTCCTCACTGCAAGCACTTCACTAATGTTCCGTAAATGTGAGCCTGACTGATAATACTGAATCACTGGCAGCTCGAATAAAGAAATAACAAAAGAACGGATGGGTGAGAGAAAGAAGAGATGAAAGCAAGGAAAGAAATAAATGAAGAAGGAAATAAGTAATGCAGTACTGAACCATTAGACTGCTCAAATAATAAATGAAGATAAAGAAACTAGAGAAAGAAAAGACTGAAGAAAGGATAAAAAGTAAGAAATTAAAGAAGAAAGGAAAGAATGCACTGAATAATTAGACTGCTCATAATGAAATAAATAGTGAAAGAAAGGACAAAATAAAAGAAATCACAGAATAAAAGGAGAAGGGGTAAATAAAGAAAGAAGTAAGGAATGCAATATTACTGAACCATGCGTTGGGAAGGAAGGGAGAAAGGAAGTTAGAAAGGAAGAAAAAGAAAAGGAAAGAAGAAAGGAATGAAATAAGACTGAACCATAAGTCAGGAAGGAAGGAAGGAAGGAATGCAACACTGAAACATTAGACTGCTCATATAATGAAATAAATAGTGAAAGAAAGGACAAAATAAAATAAATGACAGAATGAAAGAAGGAAGGAAAATAAAGAGAAGGAAGGAATGCAATAATACTGAACTATCAAGTCAGGAAAGAAGGAAAAGAGCAGGAAAATTATACTACTGAACCATGAATCTGGAACGAAGGAAGGATAATATAGAACGAAAGAAAGAAAGAAGGGAGGAAAGAATATAATACTACTAAACCAGATGGATGGAGGAAAGGAGGGAGGAATGCAATGCTACTGAACCACGAGTTAGTAGGTCAGAAAGAAAGAAAGAAAGAAAGAACACAACTGATACATCAGGAAGGAAGGAACGACACAACATATCTATGAAAGCCAATGTGTAAAGATACTGTCATTATGTTTAACTTGTTTAAAAACTACTTTATGGTGCACGACGTGGAGTCAGAGCACAGCTGATAAGAGCTACATTATATAGATGTCTACCCTGCTGGCACCTGACAACAGAGCTCAGTGTTTTAGTCCACTACTGCAAGACCCAAGGACAGGCTTTACACCGAAGGTCAGAGTAAATACCGCCAAGCGTCGAGCTCTGATGGCCACTGAATCCTCTCCCGCTCAACTGCCTATGCTCGGGGCAGGGTCACCTGTCAGGGGTGTCCTCCCTCTGGGCCATAACACCATCCAACACAAACATAAAAAAAGAGAGAGAAACTCAACCATCTAATGCTCATGTCACCTCCAAACCCCCCATACTTAAACATCTCCATGAGCAAACTCCAGCTGGTATGGCATTGAGCCCACTCAAATGCCAACCAAGGACCAAACACACACTGGAACTACTTAAGTGCAGTGATGAGCAAAAACATAACAGAGGAGCTGACAGAAATAGGTGAAGGACGTCCTCATGAAAATGCATGTGCATGCAGTTTTTGACAACGTAAACTTCATCCACATGTTTAATCAAGTGGCAATTTGCATGCAAGCACACTTTAAAAGAAAGCAAGATGTTCATCAAGGGCTCGGATGTTTAAGAGCACAAGAGTGTGCTGGTACTGAGGCATTTTAGAGAGTGGTGTAAAAAATGAACGTTGATTAAAGATCACACTATACAACTCTTAAATGAAATTGCCACAGCTTTTTTGAAAAAATATGTTCTTGTGTTAAACACTAATTCATTGGCCTTTGGAAAGTAAATAGAAAAAAGTCAGAATAACCATTCAGATATGTCACAACTGGCTCCAGCTTAAACCCCTGTGGTTGGGACACCTGTGTCCCAGCAGCATCTGGGATGCCTCCGAATAGATGACAAGGCCAGCAAAGAGATGTAACTAAGAGTGACGGTGTAGTTCTGGCTGCCTGGGAACACCGGCAGGGGGGTGGCTGTCTTTCATAGCGGGACCAAATGGCTTCGCCATCCAAATCAGCTTGTAAAACACACAGCCAGATGTCCATCTTACATACACAACAACAGCAGTTACAGCTTTCATACACATTCTGGTAACAGTTACAATCTCAGTAGGGAGGCTTACCTGCCAGCTCTATAAATAAACTCAGAAACACACACTTGCCGTATTAGAGAAGATCATATTCTGAAGAATACTGTCTTTCGGGGGAGAACTGTCAAGTTTGTCTATAACTGTCACCAATCACCAAACCCAAGATGGCTATTACACCTAACAGGATTTTTCTTCCCTGACAATTTCAGTTTCATGCAAATCTGCTGCTTAAACAGGTTTATAATTTACTACTTGTCATTTAACAGATGCTTTTAACCTGAGGTTAAGTATGCATGTGCCTTTCTCAGTAGTTCTGGGCTTGTATCAGGAAGGTTGCAGGTTCCAGTCCCACAAGGGATGATCCACAATCCATCACTGTTATGTTATTCCAGGGTTACCGTGTCTGTAATATGAGTACTCCAAGTTGCATTGGATAAAAGTATCTGCTAAATGGTAAGCAGTAAAGTAGAAGCTTTCTGGTCTGGTGTCCAAAAGACCGTAGGTTCAAACCCCATGCAGGACGATACATGAGGAAATCAAAGTTCTCCAGGATGTTATTATGAATGCAACATAGAACTTTGGATTGATTGGCTTTTAAGCGAAGAGAAGGGATTATGTTTGATACCTTGCAGAGGAAGCTGACGTTGAAGCCGAATGTCTGAGCGTTTCTGGAGCCAGAGTTCATGTAATTCCCGACCAGCAGCACCAGCTCCAGGAGCATGCTGAAACCTCCACTTTTCTTCACCTCCTCGCATGCGAATGTCACATTCATGATATCGGGCCGGATGTTGTTCACTTGCTCCTCAAATGTCAGCTTGAATAGGATCCCGTTCAGTCGGGGACGCAGCATCTTGACTGAGCTCATCTGAAATGGAGAGAGAACAACTTAAACTTTAAACATTCTCAGTTATCACAACACACACACAAATATTACTTTTGGGATATGAAATAGTTCAGAATGAAATCGGTTATTGTATTCATTTGATGATAGCTATTTAGCTTGGCCTAAAGCAAAAAAGAAGCAGCAAGTTACTGCATTTTTATTAGAGGTTACTAAACTATTTTTTTTACTTCGAATACTGCACACTGATGAATCGCTCACAATAAAACTAGAAACAAGGTTAAATAAGTCTGAGGCATGGCACAGATACAAAAAAAGCCATAAACAAAATTAAGACACTGAAAACAGAAATTTTGCTACAAATCTTGTAACAAATAAATGTCAGATTCTGCCGTTCACCTATAATTACATTTAACTGTGATAACAGCAACAATATAACTAGTTTGGTGCTGGAGTGAGATGACATTTCAGTTAAAAGACAGCGAGGAGGAGGAGGAGGAAAGGAAGGAGCGAGGAAACAAAACAACAACAAGGATCCTACAGGAGCTGCTTGTTGAGGAGGGCGACCTCAGACACTCTCGCTCCAGATTTCTGCATAATCTGATGCTCACAGGCAGCCCAGAGATGCAGTCAGGATGTACCATTACTGCTCACATTTATTCATCTTTATGAGCAAGTTGCCGATCAAAAAAACCTGAGTCAGCCCACGCCCCCATTCACCGCCCCACCCCACCTCCTCCCTGCACATCTAGATTTGATTTCTCTGTATAAGAGGAAATCACAATAAAAGAGGGTGAGTTGGTGACAGCTCTGGAGGGAGACAAGCCGAAAGTGACTTATTTCCCCAAGGAGCAGTGCGAGGTGGTGTTGATGAGGTGCTTCCACAGCCTGCCTGTATCTTACCCGCCTTGAGCTCAGTCACAGGAGGAGACTGTCACAACGTGCTTCATTATGCCCTCCAAAGACACAGGTAGTGAAAGACATACAGAGAGAGAACGAGAGGGTTGTTCTGTTACCCTGTGCTGAATTGATTCCTGTGTGAATCTACTGTCAAAGGCAGGTTTGTCAGATGCGCCATAATACCAGTGAAGGAATGCATATGCATCAACCTAGATAGATCAGTGCATGACAGGACTACACCTGACTGCAACTGTAAAGCAGAGTTCTCATGTAAAAGAAAAAGAAAAAAATAAGTGCTTAAAGGAAACTGAAAATGTTGCCTTCATTTGCTCCCCCTAATGTTATTTCAAACCCATCTGACAAAAAAAAGGAGATGCTATGTGGAATGCTCTTCTCTATACAATGAAAGATTGCATCTGCTGTACCCCAAAATGTTGATTTATTAGTTTTTATTACTCTTGCTCACAACTCACAGAAAACCAAATGGTCACCAGTTGTCATGACAACGACAACGTTTATGGAAGCTGCACCTATGAGATCCGTGATAAAAGCAAATCCATTGTTGAATGAATAAATAAATGTTTTATTTATATAACACCTTTCTTAAACTCAAGGTTGCTTTGCAAAAGAGCAAATAAATCAAGGAAAGAAATCCATATATAAAATCAAAATGTATAAACCTAGCTTATGGTCCAAATAAATATATAAATAAATAAATAAACATACACATCTAAATATATATAACACGGTTCACAATCTAGACATAAATACATTTCTTACATTACAATTAGATGTAAATAAATAAATAAATAAAATAATCTACCAAACATATTTAAACAGGGTTTACAATCTAATTAGATTTTAAAAAATTAAAATAAAGGAGCAAATACATCTAAATATATATAAATATGTATAGCATACACTGGAATTGACAAGCAAATGAGGTAAAAGCTTAATTTAATTGGTCACAATTAAATAAAAACATCTTCTCTAACATTTCTTTTTTCATCCCATGTAATAAAGTAAACCACAGGGGATTGGAAGGACACAAGGGTGATTAAATGATAACAGATTTTTACTTTTGGGTGAACTATTCCTTTAATCCAGGTGCGAGTCACACCAAGTGTAGACTTGTGCGCTGTGCAGAACTAACTGATGTAGAGAGAAGCTTAAATATTTGAGACAACGTCAAGACAAAGGCCAACGTTAATGGGATTTGGTCAATATAGGAAGTAAGTCTAAAAGCCCTTCCAGTTTAAGAACTCGGGACCTAATCATGCTCTGTAGTAAAATAAAGCTCTGCCTCACTCTTTATTATTCATCAAAATCATAGCTTCTGTCAGTCACAACCAGGCTACCAAATTTGACTTGTCATAAAAAATGCCCTTTATATTCTTGGCCTTTTAATTATACATTACTGAGTCTCTTTATATATCGAATAGCGCTGATCCTGCATGGAGCCTGAAGGCAGTCTTCTTTCTCCAGCACGCTCTCTTTCTCTCTCTCTCTGTGCCTAATTTCCCACTGCCCCCCAATCCTGCTTTTCAGCTCAAAATCCTTCACACAGAAGTAGAGAGCTATTGGTGTGAACAACAACAGAAATGGAAAGGAGGGTGATTTTAGTATCAGAGAGTGAGAGAGAGTGGAGGAGAGAAATAGGCGGAAGTGGAACAGAGATGTGTGAAGGGTTATGCACTGGAGTGTGACGAAAAGTAGAGGAGAAATAGTGAACTGGAGCCAAAGGAGAGAGAATGAAAGAGGAAGAGGGGAAGAAAAGACTAAGAAAATGAGAAGGATAACATCAATTGAAATGCTTTTTAGTGTGAGATTCCCTCTTTTTCACCAAATTATTGGTGCTGGTGCCAAGCCCAGTGTTTGGTTGTTGATTAAAATGGTAGCGAACAAGTTTTGTGCAACTGTTTTGTTTGGCCTCTGATGTTGTTATTTCTTCAATAAAACACGCGGAATGATTCCAAACTGGGCACCGGGTCTGGCACCTGCACCGTATCTGTGGAAATAGCTGTGTCCAGATTAAAATACTGACCAATAACGAAACATTCAGGAACCAAATTACTTTTTTAGCTGCTAAATTACAGAATTGCTCGAAACAGATGGTTGTTCATTGTGTGATCCATATTCATCTACTGATGACTTATTAGAATTCA
Organism: Sinocyclocheilus rhinocerous; assembly: GCF_001515625.1. Lineage (NCBI taxonomy): Eukaryota > Metazoa > Chordata > Actinopteri > Cypriniformes > Cyprinidae > Sinocyclocheilus > Sinocyclocheilus rhinocerous. The sequence goes on along the minus strand of NW_015630348.1, from coordinate 2,833,301 downwards.
AAGATCAGCTAGTGTGTGGAACAGTTGCAGTAGATTACAGTGCAGTACTACAGATGCCAACATGCACTAAATATGCACTTCAGTTCATTGGATGTATAGCACTGAAAGGACACTGAAAGGACACTGACTCAGAGGTGGTTCCAGAATCTCTGCAAACCATTATGTGTTTATTTTTGTAATGGATTCAACATAAAAAGTATTTGGTGCTGTGTTTTCAAGTCTGTTACATAGATTATGGTGTTTTAATATAATTTTCTGTTCCAATTTCATGCTGTTCTTCTAATGATCCAGAACAGTATTTGTGCCACATAAATTTAACTCTGTAACAGTATTTCTGTCTTTTTGGGGAGAAAAAGTCAAGATAAACATTGACTTTATTATGGTTCCCACCTTTTATTCTCAGATCTTGCTCTGAATCGATTCCACCTTACAATTGCAATTCCATTTATTACATCAAAGCTCTACTGTGAATGTTCATCTCTAACTAAACACTTTCATATGATACTTATTTAAACAATCAAACAAAAAATGACATTTTTTATGGTTTGTCACATCTGTAAACACTTTTTCTGAGAACCAATTTAAAAATAAAATTGTATACACATTTCAGACTTTAGCATAATAATATTAATAATAAAATAAAATAAATAAATAAAATACATTTTAATAAATGCATTCATTATTTGAATAAATAAATTTATTTTTATTTGTAAACATTTATTCTGGAGCCCTGAAATGTGCTGGAGTTGTGCTAGTGATTTAAGGTACTACAATCTCAGTACTCACCACAATTCCAAACTGCTCAGATTCACAAAGCTCCTCGTATTCATTCTTTAGCTCGGCCAGATTGATCAGCTCCTTCTGCTCAGGAAGGTTTTTGATCAGGTTCTGCAAAGAAAAATGTAGAAACACACCCATCAGTGCCACAGGTGAAAACACCTGCTGCCTGCTCATTTGGTGGACTATGGCAGGGATGTGAGTGACAGTAGAGCATGGTTTAAATGAGGCCACGGCTTTCTATGCTATTGTGCCTTATGCCGGTGGTCGGAAATACACTTGCAATTCACATAGAGACTCCCTAATGTTCAAATCTTTCCCCATTACTGCACACTGCCAATGTCAGATTGCAGAAAGAGTGAAAAAACACCCCTTCTTTAAGCAAGCACGGCTTGATTGGGCTTTAAAAATCAATGGCAGTTCAGTTCAAGGGGAAATATTCATGTTGGTCTTGACTTCATCTTTGTTTTCGTCAGCTTTCTAACATGTTGGTGGATCGAGCTGGCACTCTCAAAGGAAAATCCAACCCGGCACAGCATTACTCTTGGAGCTCAGCCGAGGTTCAAAGTTTTACAGTGCTGAGCAAATGACGTTCAAGGTGACTCTAAGAAATGAGAGAATAAATACCACCCCCACCCCCACATCATTTAATATGTCACTGAAATGTCCCTGATGTTTATGGCTTTCTTTTCCTTTCACACAATTTGAGACAGAAGGACATATTTGAGCCAAGTTTGCCACTTTACAGATGTCAGGAACTCTATTGCCTACCTTTTCCCAAAAGTAGATTCATATTGCTTGTCCAACTTTGCAATTACCTCTAAGAGTAAAAGCCAGCTGTAGGTGATGTGGGCGAGTGAGAAAACCTTCTTTTTTTCTAAATGCTAATAGTGCTCATAAAGGTCAGATGAGTAAATGGAAAAAAAACATGGACACCTTTTTTTTTTCTTTTTTCCAAAGAAGAAGTGCCCTTTCCATGGGTAGACTACTTCTCTCATTATGTCCTCTACTTTGGTTGGCATAAGCAAGCATGCTTGGACGTAGCCACTCTTGCTGGGTTACCAACATATTGCGAGCTCCAGCTGATTAGAGGGCTGGTGTGTGGGTCATATCTTCAATACACTGTAAGTACCAACTGAAACGTTAACAATAACTGTCTTTCTTGTCCTCCCTGTTGGAAGTATGTCCTAAACCCAGTTAAATGATTTTATGTGGTCTTTCTCTGAAATAACTTCAAATGTCCTGCTGACAATAATAAGTCTGACGCAACACAAAGCCAATGCACTGACACCTGGATCTTGAACAAAATTGAGTATTTCTGGCGCTGTGAGATTTTTATGAACTTTACTCAAATAAATAATGGATAAGAATCTCTCGTGTACAAAGAGAACGAGTAAGAGAAAGAAAAATGTGATATTACTATAAACTAGGCCTTTAAACTCCAGTGAGTTCGGTACTATTCTCAATAGTAAACACAGACGAGCATTGCAGAGATTTTTTTTCTCCGCAAGAACGTGTACTTGCTTTTGATGAGATAATCATTAGCTTTGTTCTTTCTGCAATAGAAGAATCCACATCCACTTTCCCTGGTTCTAAGCAAATCTAGCATAAAATAAAAAATGTATCAGAAGCCTATACGTGTCTGGACAATGAGATAAAACTGCCGGTTGACTCCATCATCTCATATGTTAAATTAAATAAATGCGCTGAGAGTTGTTAAAGGTGGGGTATGTATTTTTTTCAAAAACGCTTTAGAAAACTGAGTCGGGCCGAGTACCAAAACAAACTTGTAGCCAATCAGCAGTAAGGGGCATGTCTACTCATGATGGGGACAAGAGAGCGCTCAGTGCACAGGATGGACATTAGCCGTGCCGAGCGACGACAGAAAGATAGAGATGGCGGATAAAAAACAAAAGAAGAAAACATCTGCGGAACAAAAGAAGGCTTACGATAAGGTAAGTATAGGTTCAATACTTATTGTGTGTTGTGACCCATGTAAATATCGGACCAGCTTTTCAGCGCTGGAGAGAACTCAAGGAGCGGGAAGGCCTGCGATTGGACGCCGAGGTCGCTTTGTTTCTTCTCGATAGGTGAGTAACATTGGTTTTGCTTTGTTTCACAGAAATAATATATGAAGAGTTAATTTGCAAAAACCGATAACTCCATTTTTTTTCTTCAGAAATCACGTTTTTTATTGCGCATTCCAAGTAATATCAATAAAACTGCAGTTGAGTTGTTTTGATTAAGCAATAATAACTTAAATACAGGTAATTTACAAAATTAAAGTTCATTGAAAGTATGTTTTTTTACATATTAAATGTTTGTTTAATAGCAAAAGCAGATAACTCCAAAAGTCGTTTTTTGTCAAAAGCAGATAACTCCACATTTCCTGTTTTAAGGGTTTAAAAAAAACACTCATTCAATGGAAAGCTTGTTTATTCAGCTTTCGGGTGATGTATAAATCTCAATTTCGAAAAGTTGACCCTTATGACTGGTTTTGTGGTCCAGGGTCACATATATGCACATTAAAAAACACAGTACTACCAAAACACATTCGACCTGTATTACCATAACACATTGCTTTCACTTATTGATGACATCATACCCTCGGCCGGCTGGGACAGCAGATTCCGCCATAATCGTTGCCTGGGTTGCGTACGTATGTGTGGGGTGGAGCTATCAAGATAGGGGCGAGATATTTTTGAGGTAGGGGCGTGTTTGTTTTGGTGATTTGAAATATCAACATTGGCTACCCGAAATCACTTACCCCACCTTTAAAAAAAAAAAAGCCTGCAATCGAGCAGCAAAGACCAACCACGTTAGGGGGAGGGATTACGGTAAAACGGCCTTTCTCTCGTCTGAAAGAGTCTGAGGAACATTAGCCCGGCAGTTCAGCTGAGGAACAAAGCTCCCCTAAACAATGTATCATTGATTTTGAATGAAGCGCAACAACACAGCAGCACACCATTCAGCCACAGCAATCATCATTGCTAATGTGCCGCCAAATCTCATTATTGGAGTTGTATTTCTCCATCGCCACTTACAGAGACAAGACAAGCGATTACGATTTGCCGTTGCCTCTTTTCCAAAGGCATCTATAGGACAACCCGCCAAATGGAGCAGAGACGGAGGGAAGACGTAACAAATGGGGCTAAAGAGAGAGGAGCGAGAATGCGGTTAATTGTTAATACGCTCATCTACGGTTTACATAATTATCGGAGTCCCGCATATTGAGTAAATGACACACAAGCAGAGCCATATGGGAGGGTTGGTAAGAGGCGGTTGAACCCTGAATGAAGCAGTCTGCTCACTCCAGGCCTCCAGACTCAATCTGCATCTGGGAGGGGGGTTAGCAGAGCACAGGCCCTAGCAGACGAGGCATGCTATGCTAATAATCCAGCCATTTGGACTCTCTCTGCAGGACCAGATACATGCATGCTGTCACGCTTTATTCTTTAAGACGCTGCTCGTCTCAATGTCGTTTCAGACTTCATGACCTTATTTACTTCCACAATGCATGTTCCTGAACTTAGGCTGGCTTTTTTGTCCAAAAAATCCTCTATTCTGTGGTGTCATTACGAGTATTTATCGGCTCCTGATCGAGACGGAGCGTCCCCGAACTCAAATCGTAAATATCAAACATGTCATGAAAGCAGAGAACATCACCCATATTCTTTTTTTATACTTTGTTTTTCACTGTGAAACAGAATGCGCGCCAGGAGAGCCAGCTGACATTGTTGATTGTCCTCTATTTGTTTTTCTTCTCTAGTCACGTTTGATCTTGCGAGTCTCCGTGAGATCACGTGTCACTGTGAAATCGTTCCTACAATCAACAAGTGTGTGGCCTTGCGATCTGGTCGAATCGTCTAGTGTGCGCGTTCAGAGGATTATAAGGCTAAAAATCAGTTGAACTGTCTTCATGTCTGTGGTCTCCCATGGTTTTAAAATCGTTTAAGATTTAAAAATGGTCTAGTGTGTCCCAGGCCTTAGTGTAAGAGATTAATTAGAGCATGTTATCAGTTATCATGTTAACAGTTTGCTTTGTATTCTTTAATCAAAATGCAAAGTTTTCTTCCTTTGAAACAACTGTCCTTTTCCACAGACAAAATAATGCTAATCAACAGCCAAACAGCTATTACTTCTAATTAATTAATTAATTAATTAATTAAAATAAATAAATAAATGCATTTATTATTAAAATAATGTTATTTTTTATGACTTTGTTCTGGTATGTAACATGCACTTTCCATTAATCAATAATATATGATAATAATAATAATGCACACATGCACGCACACACACACACACACACACACACAAGATTCACTATATATGTCAAGTTTAAAAATAACTAAAAACAACTAAAATAATTGAATAACAAAAATTACTTTTAAAACACTGAGTTTAAAAACAAAAATATATCAATAAATGGGAGAGTGCATTAACTGATCAATGCTAGTGCCTTAAAGTCGGGGAAGTCGTGGCCTAATGGTTAGAGAGTCGGACTCGTAACCCAAAGGTTGCGAGTTCGAGTCTCAAGTCCGGCAGGAATTGTAGGTGGGGGGAGTGAATGTACGGCGCTCTCTCCCACCTTCAATACCACGACTGAGGTGCCCTTGAGCAAGGCACCGGAACCCCCAACTGCTCCCCGGGCGCCGCAGCATAAATGGCTGCCCACTGCTCCGGGTGTGTGTTCACGGTGTGTGTGTGTTGACACTGCTGTGTGTGTGCACTTAGGATGGATTAAATGCAGAGCACTAATTCCTAGTATGGTTAACCATACTTGGCCACATGTCACGTCACTTTCACACTTTCACTTTCATAATGTCAGTGGGAAACTGCAATTTCAATGTTGAGCGCAGCACCGTATTAAGGTGCAATTACTTGTGCTTTGGTATGTCTCCATGTAACTGTGAAAACAAGGAGAGTCTGCAAGTGTAATGACTGCCAAGTTCTTAAATGATACAGGAATTAATCCAGCATCGGGAAAGGATACAGAGAAGGAAAGTGAGACAGACAAGGCTCAGAATCCATAAATATTTTGACTGATGACAATATCTGTGATGCTTCCAGCAGTATACTTTGATCTTTGGTGTTGACATGTTCCAGTCACACAATCAACCTATGCCAAGTTAACAACTGTAAGTCTTTAGTCAGAACAGACACCCCGGCTATGATCAGATTAGCATATTACCATACTACTCTTACAAGTTCAGCAGTGTACAGTATAGTATGAATATAGTATGTCAGTTTTCTGTATGGTTAGAATACCCTGAAGACATTTGCCTAAATCTGCAATATTCAACAAAGTGCACTGCATGGAACACTTTATTTTACAATGCTACCTTCCATTTCCAGTGTGATGAATCGATCTCATTTTGACAAATATCTCTGCTAAAAGTTAAGGCATGTTTTACACACACACAAGTAGGGACCGATATCAAAACTCAGCCCATACCAGTTGATAATTATTGCCATGTTATGCCCAATACCCAATAAATTAAATAGTTTTCAAAATATTATTGGAAGAATGAAACATTAATTTTCATTTTAACATCTGCAAATGATTACACTTCATAGTGTTATTAAAGATTAACTTTGCATTAAATGATGGCAAAAGTAATTTAAATGTAAAAATGAGCATCCATAATTAAACATAAAAATTTTAACAACCTAGATTCAAATGAAAAAGTCAGTAATATCAACCAATAATCAATGTCACTGAGACGGACAGACGGACGGACGGACGCGTTTTAAATGTAAAAATAGGGAAAATGAGCATACACAATTAAACATTACATTTTAAACAGTTTAAAATTAAAAAGTTAATAATACTGGCCAATCTAATCAATATGGCACTGATATATTGTGCATCCCTATTAAAAATTAGAACTTTTATAGGGATTTTATTTATATATATTGATATATGGATGGCATGATGTGACAAAAATATATTTAAAAAAGGAATAATACTGACTGTAAGTGCAACCACTTACTGTAAATAAATTAATTAATTCCAAACACAGGTTCTAAGTTGTGTTTTTACCATGATCTGAATATCGCCCAACGAGCGAGACAGTCTGCACAGTACAGGCGGAGCAAAAGAGAACAGCCATTACAACAAGCGCACCATGCTTGGGTAGATGGAAATAAATTACTCCCACGGACGTCTCTACTCGGCTCAGCAGAGCATATGCCCAATGGTAAAGTCAGAAACGAGGGAAGATCAACAAATCTCAAATTACCCTCCCAGGGACAGCACAATCAATAAAAATGTTCTCCTAGCAATAAACTCTTTATTAAACTGAAAGAATTCACAAAAGGAGGGGTGCACGGGGGGCTGTAACCTTGCCTGTATGTGATGCCAAACACAGAACTCCTCATCTGAACCAGTCAGGTCTGTTGTGGATAGGACTGACAGATGTGATTGTCTGTTCGCCCTCCTTTTTTTTTCTTTTAATTGATCTGTTCTTCATTTTTTGGGACGTATCACCACATGCAGCTCAGTCTTTCTCTTGGCCAAGCACACATGTGAAACATTATACAGTCGCCTTCCTGCTGTGCTGTCTCAGCAGGTCTCGCCACAGCTTTCGGTAAATCGTTTCAGGGACCTCTGTTTAAATCAATACCGGAGAGCTCTGAAACATACCCAGACGGGCTCAAAATATTAATTCATGACAGGTATATTTGTCAGTTTCAGTAAATATTTTACTCGTGCACATAATGACCTTATTTTGACGAGAATACTTTGATCTCCTTAAAGAAAGCTTATGTATCATGACACAATGTGCCTCTTTGAGAAAGAGCAATAAATGGCTCGAGATTAAAGCAAATCTGTTCTTCCGTGTAATGCAGAGCGCATGATTCAGCCTGACATCCGAGTTGCACATGTTGAGTTAGTCACCTTATCTCTCAGAAACCTCAAAATACACATGCAGTCCTTATCAAACTTACAGGAAAGAAAAAATAATAATAATACTAATAAATAAGCAGGGTAATTATCATAACACTGTCAATGCAAACAGCTTCTATCCAATTAGGGAGCAATACGGCATTGGTCTACGAAATTAGGTCATAATTTTATCACAGCTGCGTCTCTCAATTTAATAATACAGCACTCCAATTGTCAGTGTGATCACACACCTCCCAGGAACTTTCACCAAAACATGGCTGACTATTTTAAGAACATATACACATTGGAGACAGCAAAAGTCAAAGTTTTAATAAAACAGATTTAAAGGAATATCAACCAATCACAACATACTTAAGGTGAGGTGTGAAGACCTAATCAGCGGCGGATGTAGGCTCAGTTCAGACCTGGTATTAAGATGTGTTTTGGTTGATGGGATCACACATTCCCGTTCACACCTGGTGTTTTAAACCATCTCTTCTGTCCACTTTGGACCAGGGAAGGGCCTATGGGCCAATGTGGGCTTTTTCTGATCTTTCCATCTAATATTGTGAAATAAGCTCGCGCAATATACATATAAGATGAATGCTTTTTTTTTTTTTTTAAGCTATTTTTAAAACTTTTACATGGATCAGTGACGTATCAGTCAAAATTTGTGTTAAGAAAAAAAAAAATTTCAGCAAATCCTTTAAATTTTACCGGTATTCAGAACAGAATAAGAAAAAAATCTGAAAATATAGGTAGCTACAAAATTATAGTACAAAATGTTATACATACAGTATATAATCATAAAATAAAACAAATTAAAAAAGAAATCGTCATAAACAATACAGGCCTATAAACATCTAGCAATGCTATAAATGATATGCTATGTGTTTGTGAGAGGATCGTGGATATTTTTCTTATCACAGTGGAAAAAAACTAAAACATTCACAATGAGATGACTGTAAAATAAAGAAAACAAACAGGATGCACTTTCAGCCATCTCTGTTTCCTTAAACCTGTGGTGTGGCCATACAAATGAAACAAAACAGACTTGTTTTTTTCCCTTTTGTTTCATTAATTTGTTAATTATTTACATATTTCATGTAGGCCTATTTATTTTATTCCTATCGTGTGTCATTTTATCTGTTTTTCTCTGTTTTCTCCTGTTGTTCATGTGCATGCAAAACTAAACCAGTGAAAAGAAAAACATTTATTTTAATGGGTCACATTCACTTTTCAATTTGAATTTAATTTAACATTCTAATTTTGTCAATTAACAGATAGGAAACGAACATCGTAATGTTTAAGTATCAGCTCAGTCAGCGGAGAGTAGGTGGTCTTTAGTGGATGTTCGGACACATTCGACTACATGAGCGTCCACACTACGAGCGCAATCCAGTCAAATGTGTTCTTGACTACCTCTGGAAGTGGTCAAAAGCTAGAGCCCGTTCACATCCGTATTTAGCTTTGTCCACTTGTGATCGGATCGATGATAACACATCTTAATACCAGGTGTAAACAGGGCCTTACAGAAAACACACATCCACAGCCACTCAGGAGAGTAATTTTCATCATTGGGCACAACATACGACACATTAGCGGGTTGTGCAGTTGGCATTAAGCTAATCTAGAGAGCAGCACTTTGACAGATCCGAAAACACCTCAGACTGTCACAGACACTAGCCACAGTTGGAAACTGACAGGCGACAAACCTAGGATGACAGATTCCAAAATTGCATTAAACTAAATGAGAAAAAAAAAGAAAAAAAAAAGGATTATATTTGGGTCGGTGAGGGATAGAGCTGGCAGAGCTGACAGACCTGCCATGACATTAATTTTGTCTTTTCAACTTTTTTTTATGGATATGGACAGCATGAACACCTGAGCTGTCTGTTACATTTTTCTGTCTTATATACATACATACATACATAGATATATACATACATACATACACACACACACACACACAGTTACTCACTTGATCAGCACTACATAATGTTGTTTTGCTACTGAATTTGCATTTCATGCAGAGGAGCCTACTAGCGCTGTGCCAAAACAAAGCTTCAATTAAACTCAAGGGGGTGAGCAGTATTTTCTGCTTAGCCATTAATCTGGCAGCCTGGCACACCTCTGTACTTCTCGTCCTGTCCTGAACGTACTTTTCACTATATTCAAACGACAGGTAACAATACACCAGGCTGCTCCAGTCACCTGTTGTTAGCCTTGAGAACAAAGGCTGGCACCGTCACCATGCCCTGCAACCAACCAGCGAGGCAGGTAATGAGGGCTCATGAATATGTATGAAGGCAAAGCCGAAATGGCAGACGATCCGGGTGATTGACAAACAAGATAAACAATAATAACAAGCAAGGGCAAACACGGAACCCCAAACAGGCACGATTATCCACAAGCATGCTGAGAAGGCCGTAGCTGCGCTGAGGTGAGGCGCAGCGGGAGGGAGAGCTGACAGGGCATACGTCAGGATGGACAACAGGCTTCTCAGAAAATGCTACGAAGATTTCAGTCAAGGACGCTACCTTACATCACCCTAATAAGCTATTAATGCGATGCCAGATTTCTAAGGACTCGAGAATGCGATACTGTCATCTCTAACGCTGTGGTGCTGTATCACACGGGACAGAGAGTGTGGTTATTTGTCATCGTTACACATTATGCATTGCACTACATACTTTATTAGCTGCCGTTATGACGCTTTGAGTGGAACAAAAAGAGACTGTAAGGATAGACGTTTGTTGAATCAAACATGCATGTTGAATCAAAGTCGCTATGGTGGTGATAAACTATTTAGGCAAAACCAAACTGGAGATTAAAAAAACAATTTAATTTAATAAAAAAATAATAATAATGAATGAATGAATGAAATAAAACGAAGCGATTAAATAAATAAATAAATAAATAAAT
>NW_015630348.1:2817797-2822674 GCF_001515625.1 Sinocyclocheilus rhinocerous | reverse complement strand
GGGGGAGATCTCCTTTAAGAAATCAAGTTTTCAATATTATGAGATTAACCTTACAAATAATAGGATAGCCTTCATATTTTGGCATGATTTACTATTTATTAATATTACTCCTCAATGCAATCGAAGCTTTAAAAAAGTGCCTTAAGTTATGCAGTCCAGCGTAGGTGTATGAATGAAAAATCTGCAGTTTGGAAAGTATTCAGACCAAAGGGATTCATAAAGCATACTTCACAAGAAAGGAGTGAAACAGGATCGAGCGTCGCACATTTCCATCTTATCAACTCAGGAATCAAAAATATATGAGGTGCTAAAATGAGAAAAATGGGAAGTATGGAGTTCCTTTGAATACTGAATTGCACAAGGGTACATGTTACATTAGTACATTTCCTTTGCAGTAGTCAAGCGGTCAAAAGGGATGAATCCTAAGGAATGATTGGCATAATTCATAACAAGTAGAAGGTACTGCAGGAGCATACTAATGTGGTGAGGAATGTCATTCAAAAATGAGCAGTTTTTCATCTATGTCTATGATATATAATTACAGAAACTCAGCGGTGACACCGCTCTGCACCTCTGTCGATGCAATGACACACATCGTAGTGATGACATCACTGGGGCTCTGGGGGGAACTTAGCTGTCAAATCCACAGCTGAGGTACTCCCCACAACACACCATGATTAACATAAATCAGTCATGCTACAGACTTTTTTATATGCTTGAAAACCCTGCTTGTGAGAGAAGAGGACTTTCCACAGTGACTGGCAGACAGAGCCCTGCTAAAGATCAGTACATGAAACAGTGCTGACTGACCAGTAATAGGCAGTGTTAAGAGGGAACTGAGAGAACCTCTTGGGTATTTGCAGTCTGTGTTGATGGAGACAGTCAGAGAGCACCAAAAGAGACAGGTAGACAGGGCCATCTCACTGACTTATAACACTGGGCTGAGATCTAACATGCTCAAATCAACTGTATGACCACATATAGTGCCAAAAGTACTCACTCGCTTGGACTTTTTCTGGTTTTGTTGTGTCACAGCAGCGGATCACTGTGGATTTGTGGATATGGCCTTTCTGCCACTGATCAACAGGCAATAGACAGACTCTTTAGTGTCAAAATAAAAACAAAGTGATCTAAAATGAAAACAAAATAGAACATAATTTAATTTGAATTCACCTGATAAATAATAAAGATGTCAATAGTCGTGCAAACATGTTTTTTTTCTCTCCTGTAATAACAAGGAGGTCAATTTTGCATTTTATTTTCACTTTGATCTGTTGTTCTGTTAATCGAAAATGTCTGAATAAATCCATGGTTTTGTGAAACAATAAAAACACTGAGCACTTTAAACAAAAAATTATAAAAAAAAGTGACTGATAAAACTGGAAAATATAAAACAAATAAACAATTAAATTAAATATTACATCAAATTCAATATTAAATTAAACTAAATTAAATTAAAGAATAGCTATAGTTTGTCTCAATTTATTCACATTTTATTTTGTCAACATTTTAGTCAAAGTTTGGGCACTGAATGACTGAATAAATCAATATTCTAAATATTCTCAGACAATCGAAAAAATATGACTAAAGGATTTACAATATAGAAGTTTTAAATTGCAAATACCATTATGAATGTGTGTGAAATCAACAAATACAAAATCTGACATACTATATACAACATTTCCACAATATTTTGACCATATAAGCATTGCTCTTTTGATTATCTTCATCCAGGTATATTCCTTTCTAATACACATCAAGCCGATGCAAATTAAAACTGCTTGTATATGACTGTTAAATGGCTCAGCATCCAACGCATGCATTAAGCAAGTTTGCAGAGATATCTGTGAACCTAATGAGAGAAGAAACCTGGATAGCAATTAACAGCACTTCATTGTAATATTTAACAAATTGGCCAATTATAGATATGCTGATATTTTTAGTTTGGTTTGAAGTTTGAAAAGGAAGATCACACAAAACCACAGCAGGAGTATCAAAGCCTACAGTACTATTTCCTGTGAATAACTGGCCTTTCACTGAACACATTAACTGAGCTGAATTGAGGTTAGCCCTGCCATAATGAGAGCATGTGAGCTAAGAAGAGAGACGTGCAGTGGGTCATTTTCAAATGAAAGCTATTAGTGTTCATTACACAGCTCCCTGTTGATAGCGCTATACAAAGAGTACAAAGGTTGAGTCCATCTTGAATATGATGAAGATAGAAAAGCTTATTAGAATTCTGAAATAAAGTTTTGCTCCAGGCCAGCACAGTGCCTAAGTGCAACCATCGTATAGAAAACGAGCCAGAGAGAAAGTGAGAATAAGAAACATCCATCCATATGAAAGTAGAGATTGGGCAGCAAGACTGTTCTTTAAAACTCCTCTTCCGAGAAAACTGCTGACAAAATCCTTGTTTATCCCTCTCCGTTCCCTTCCTTTATCAAGACTAACCTGTTACTTTGTTTATCATCATATTGCATTGCATTGGAGTGTGGTCTGTTTGTCTATTGTCCTATTCTCAGCACACTATAATGCCACTGGTGCATTATTTCAGAGAGGGCCACAGCCTTTGAGAGCTTATTAATGATATCTGCATTGTTCTGGTTTTTGGCTTTACTGTGCTTTTGGCATCAGCAGTACAAGGGCATTGAACCAAAAACCACTATCCCCGCATTAAAATCTTCCCAGAGGGCTGCGGGCTTCTTGAGAGATTAAGACACCACTGGAGAACGCAAACTTAAGATACTGCCTCCCTGGCAGCGAACGAGAAATCCCGGGGTTTGTTTCTCTGATTATTGTCTAAACTGATTACAGAGATTTAGCGGTATCAAAAAAGTGCTGTAAAGAAACCTTCAGCCTTATCTTCACACATTTCATATGGGGTCAGCAGGGCGCAGCTGCCGAACTCAGTTGCGCGTGAAAGAAATGGATGTGTATTAATATAAAAACATGATGCAGAGTGAAGGGGATTTGCCTGGGTGGAAGATTTAAGGTTGTGGCCTCATTGGTGGCTTGAACAAAGCAGAGCGTGGCTGAACCTGGCTTCTTTTGGGTTGTGAAGCAGGCGTTCTGAAAGACGTGAGCACAATGGCGGCGTGCGCACCTTGGTCTCTTTTGCACTTGCCCAGTCTCTTTCTCTTCTGTCTGTGTCACACATCTACAATGGGGCAGAGCTTCTTTGTCAGCACGTCTGCCTTTTTTATGGGGACCTTTGCCTGGACCAGACACTATAATAAATGTTTTTTTATCTGATTGTTTTGCAGGCCCTTTGTTGTCAGTGGGATGACGGTTCTTTGCTTGCATGATGAGAAAATGTGGAATGACATCCACAAAGCAAGAAGAACTTAAAAAAAAAAAATAAGAGGGATAGAGTCAAAAATAAAAAATAAAAAAGAGAGAAGCTAAGCCTCATTCCTGTCAGAGAGAGAAAGAAAGCAAGCGAGAGAGAGCGTTCTTACAAATCCCTATACATGTGTATGTGCCCTTATAATTACGTCCTCCACTTGGTTCAATCGTAACTGAACTTTGAACTTTTGAACTTGAGTTCATTTCCAATAAATATCTTATTAAATACTGAGTCAATAGAACAGATTTCATATTTACTATCAAGGAATATAGAACAGCATATTCTCATTCTATCATAAACGAGACCATGCTCATTTCTTTCATGTGCGGTCAGTCTGAATCCTGAGTGTTACCACTGGGACATTTACACTCATCTGGCTGTCTTTCCTATTTTGAGACGTGACATTTCCTTGAGGCAGTGTGAATGATGTCAAGGTAGAGCAGCAGTGGTTGTGGCCTCATTGGTGGCTTGAACAAAGCAGAGCGTGGCTGAACCTGGCTTCTTTTGGGTTGTGAAGCAGGCGTTCTGAAAGACGTGAGCACAATGGCGGCGTGCGCACCTTGGTCTCTTTTGCACTTGCCCAGTCTCTTTCTCTTCTGTCTGTGTCACACATCTACAATGGGGCAGAGCTTCTTTGTCAGCACGTCTGCCTTTTTTATGGGGACCTTTGCCTGGACCAGACACTATAATAAATGTTTTTTTATCTGATTGTTTTGCAGGCCCTTTGTTGTCAGTGGGATGACGGTTCTTTGCTTGCATGATGAGAAAATGTGGAATGACATCCACAAAGCAAGAAGAACTTAAAAAAAAAAAATAAGAGGGATAGAGTCAAAAATAAAAAACAAAAGAGAGAGAAGCTAAGCCTCATTCCTGTCAGAGAGAGAAAGAAAGCAAGCGAGAGAGCGTCTGAGCGAGGCATTGCATTTTTCTCCAGACAATGGAAAGTAAGTGTTTGAGTGCTTGGCTATGCAGGCAAGCGTTAGATGAGAGGCTTCACACGCCTACTGTATGGATGCTACACCCTGGCAAGCCTGCTGGGGTTTACAGATCTGTGCATCGCTTGTATGATCCGATGGAGCAAGGGGAGTACTGTATGTGTAGGATGGAGCACACTGAACCAATCAGCTCTAACAGAGATATAGGTGATTGTTTCGTAAAACTTGCTGCCCTCACGGAGACATCGTTTACATTACACGTCAAATTCAGAGGAATACAGCATTTTGTTCTTTGATGGCACTTACACTAGAGTTTATGCTGAGTCACAGAATGCTTTTATTTTAATGCAAATGTGCGTTGTGAGGATGTAGGGGAAGAATACATGGGTTTGTGAAAGTGACACTGTTACAGTATGTAAACACAGGTTGAGAGCAAATATGATGTGCTTTGATCAAGTTTTTTAAATTCTGATTTTATAAGAAGTAGCAAAGAGAGCAGATTCAAGTCAATTGAATTCAAAGAAAATGTCAAATTTACTGTCCCTCCCATAGACGCTGCATTAGAAACACCCTCACATTAGCGTTAACTAGTTTTT
>NW_015630348.1:2815250-2817597 GCF_001515625.1 Sinocyclocheilus rhinocerous | reverse complement strand
TATATATCTTACAAATCCCTATACATGTGTATGTGCCCTTATAATTACGTCCTCCACTTGGTTCAATCGTAACTGAACTTTGAACTTTTGAACTTGAGTTCATTTCCAATAAATATCTTATTAAATACTGAGTCAATAGAACAGATTTCATATTTACTATCAAGGAATATAGAACAGCATATTCTCATTCTATCATAAACGAGACCATGCTCATTTCTTTCATGTGCGGTCAGTCTGAATCCTGAGTGTTACCACTGGGACATTTACACTCATCTGGCTGTCTTTCCTATTTTGAGACGTGACATTTCCTTGAGGCAGTGTGAATGATGTCAAGGTAGAGCAGCAGTCACCATGTCCCTACCCTAGGAGAAAAAGAAAAAAAACGAACAATACCTCTCTATCTCTCTATCCATATTGTTTGAGTGGTTCAGAGGCACGTCTGTCTGTGGCTGCAAGCTCACCCACAAGCCTCTGCCAACATCCCGTCGGCACGACTGAAGCATTACCGTCCTGCCAGAAAACCGCTAAAAAGCCTATACCTGTATCGTGCAAGGACATAAAACTGGACCTGTGCATTACCTCCGGCTCAAGGATGAGGATATCATGCCGTGGCTATGTGAGTTCCAGGGATGAAGATAGGGCGATGAAGGTGATAAATGTGAGGGGGCGGGTTTGGACGAGTGAGAGAGAGAGAGAGAGAGAGAGAGAGAGAGAGATAGAGAGAAAGAAGGATGAAACTGAGAATAGAGACAAGGGAAAGAGGTGTGCAGACCTGACAGATAAATCTCCTCTATAAAGCGCAGCTGAATGTGGGAAAAGGTCATCACTTTAGCTCTTCTGCTTCTGTAAAGAGCGACAGGGCTGTCACCTCAGTTCAGGCTTCCACACACCCAGCCCAAACCACCTGGCAATTAAAGGTCATCTCTGCTCCCAGTAACAACCAGCAAGGGCCAATGTGGACCAGGACATCTAAATATTCCTTATCTCCTCAACCTTTCTACAGCTTTGAAAGAAGAGCAAGGAGAAAAATACAGACTGAAAACAACCAAAATCCCTCATCTAGATGGAGGGGAAAAAATGCAGATGAATTCTGGCACTTGGACATAGCCCAAGCACTTCAGAAGCAAAAGCTAAAATAAAAGTTACAAATCCCCCTAGTGGTCTCTGAGATAAACGCCAAGCTGTCAGTTGTAAAGCAGAGTTGACTCTTTCAAATCCACCTAATTCACAGTGGTGAAAAAGCCACCAGTGGGTTCGAGGCAAAGGGTGGTCTAATGTAAATGAGATCAACTCTTTCACAGACAGCTGAGGTATCTTTAGTTCAGGAAACACATGCCATTTGCAATTACCACGTTTAAGATGAACAAAAACCACAGAGACAGTCAGGGCGTGAAGAGCTTCCTGAAGGATCATCAATCTTGCCTGTAAGACAAAGGGCAGTGGGAGGGAGGGTGGGGCAGCAGGAGTTTTGCCAAGTCCTGTCCCAAAGCAGCTATTATGAGAGAGTGAAAGTGGAGCTTCTATTGGCCTGGTGAATGAAAGCAGACAGAGTATTGTACACGAAGCACTGCCTGGCATCAAATACGTCTCTTGAAGCCTTTCACACAGTCATCTGTAAGCATGACGAATCTCTGAGCAAAGACAAACGTAGGACGTTTTTACAAATGCTATTCAGAAAATTCCCATGAACGTTTGGCTTTCGAAAAAACAGATTTATCTGTTTAGGGGTTTGGTGTGTTTCTGTCAAAAGTTCACACACACACACACACACACAGACACCCTTTAGTAGCACAAAATTCTGAGATTTGTCTTTAACAAAAACTAAATGCCTGTTAACAAAAAAAAATAAAAGAATAAAATGAATAAATAATAATAATATTTTTTATGACTCCAAACTATCTATCTAAACAATAAACCTGCCTCTAAAATAAATTAATTAATAAATTAATTAATTAATTGTATTTGATTGATTTGTCTTTAACAAAAACTAAATGCCTGTTAACAAAAAAAAATAAAAGAATAAAATGAATAAATAATAATAATATTTTTTATGACTCCAAACTATCTATCTAAACAATAAACCTGCCTCTAAAATAAATTAATTAATAAATTAATTAATTAATTGTATTTTATTAAAGTAAAATAAAGAGTTTACATAAATAAATGCAAATAAATAAATTATTGTACCATTTAAATATTTTTTTTATTTTAAAACTGTATCAGGTAACACAACTTTAGCAGCCCTAAGATACTAAAATAAAACACATAATAATAATTTTAAAAAATGAATAATAACGATGGTGCAAATGTAGAGTACAACACACACACACACACACACACACACACA
>NW_015630348.1:2772919-2815026 GCF_001515625.1 Sinocyclocheilus rhinocerous | reverse complement strand
TCAAGCTGCATTATATGTGAAAGTGCCTATGCACACACAACTCACCTGGATTAGTGCTTCACTTAGCCTCTCCTCATCCACCTGCAGCACGATATCCCGGATCTCTTCATAAGGCAGCCGGAATGATCCCAGGAAAATTGCTGTTTGGAAAAAAAAAAGAGGAGAAAAAAAATGGAGGAGTTATTTTCTGGCCCTGTAGTTTAGAACAGTGTTTCCCAACCGGGGTGCCGCGGCATTTCTCAAAAATTGAGAAATGCATTGAGAAGCTGCTAGTTAGATGTATGTACTAGCCCAATGTTTCCCAACCGGGGTGCCGTCTGTCGAGAGCAGGGTGCCGTGTAAAAAATCCTTTTTTAATTTTTATTTGTGCTATCATTATTAATTTCTTTATTTGTTCTTATTTTATTACTGACTGCTTACTTGTAATTTTTTATTTAATTCAAAGTTTGAAATCAAGCTACCAAAATTACCCCACTGTAAAATAAAAAAAATTTGTGAGATAGCTAGCTATAATGGTAATTAAATAATGTTTACATATGTATAAAAGCCTACATTAAAATCTGTCATATAAATTGTTCTCTTCATTAGAAATTAGCCTACTGATTGCCACCATTGATGGACAAAATGTTTTAATAATATTAAAAATATCTGTATGACATTATATTCTGCAGTTATTCCCTGTTGTACCGAATATCTATACTTTTCAAATTATCACATCGAAGTTAGAAATTCAAATATTGTGACAAAATTAATTTTGTAGGGTGCCACAAGTTTGTTAAAATTTCCAAAGGGTGCCGCGACTAAAAAAAGGTTGGGAAACACTGGTTTAGAATGTTAGAGTGCTCAACAGGGCCTCCCTCAGAAATGACCATGGGACAATGTCAATACATTCTCAGGTGGATGGTAAAAACACCATTTGAGTGTTTGTTCTACTTCGGGGCAATTGGAAGTGAAAGAGAAACACAATTTTCTGGCAACAATAAAAGCAGCTAAAACAACCTCAGATTTGGGGCCCTATCACCAGATAATGACTGCACATCTTACACTTTCACCCAGGTTGAAATGCAGAGAACCACAGGAGCAATTTACCCAACAGCTGAATTTGATAACCTCCATCGCTTCTGAGGAAAGAATAGTCTGTAATTATAGCATATAGCTTATAGTGCGCATCAGTGGGGGACCAAACATAATTGTACATTTCTGTATGAAGCAGTCACTGCATTGAGGTTAAAATTACCTTAACATTTACGTAGATTAAAACAGTCAAGAGTTTTCCAGTAGTGTCTGGAAACAATGCCGAGCAGAACCTGATTTGTTCTGGGAAATTATCCCAGTACAAAAAGCGTTCAAGGGGTTGCTCTTGTTTTGTACCACCTACCTCTAAGCTATTTCAGCGAATGTTTGATGGGAATGCATGGCTGAGTGGATCTACTGAAGATGATACGTGATAGTCTGTTCTCTGAAATAAGTATTTATTTGGTCAGATTCCTCTGAATTGCATCAGTCAATGAATGCGAAGGCCCTTCTGCCTGACCCCACCATCCAGCTCTCTGGTGTGCAGGTGAACGAGGTCCAACTTCTGATGAACAGTGATTTAATAAACTACCATTCCCACCAGCTGATTGAGTGAGTCTCTGTGAAACTATGCTCTATTTTCTTCAATTCATTAGTCGGCCATCTGCGTGTGACAATATGCCGGTTTCTTCGGAGAAAGGAGTGTTCTGTGCTTTTTTATTTGCTGAAGATGAAGGTAGAGCAAACACAGCAGGATTTCAGAGCAGGGGGCTCATCTGGCAAAAACCGGACACAATGGCATAGGAAGACATTCTTATTGTAGCTTCGGTTTGCCAAAACACGCAACAAGGTTTTAAAACTAGCCTAACAACACAATACAGCCTGGCTATAGGGATATGCTAATGATGCAGCCATCAGTAGCATGATGAGCCAATAATCAAGAGTATCACATGCCAATAAACAAACAAATGGTTAGTCACTGAATGTGGTGAGTTTAACAACCCCCAGTCAGAACTTATCATATTTGCTGCAAAAAAAAAATAATTATTGGACGACAAATGCTTTCGCCTCATCTGTTGATTCATTAGCATAATTTACACATTCACAGTGAGTGAATTATCCTGAGTTTTTCCTATAACAAGTTTGTCCATGACAGATGCATCCCATAATTCATTTCCGTTCATATCCACTCGTACTCATCAGCCCGGGGATTTAGTCACATTTTGTATTTTTTTTCAACACAGCAAACCTGGCAAGTCCGCCAAATTGCAAGCATTAAGCAAAGAGAGCACTTCCGCCCCATATATAAAAATGCTATCTATACTAAACCACCTCCACACACGAGCATAATTTATAGCAACGCTCACTTTGTTTTAAATGCAGTCTGCTACATGTGTAAAAAAGGAATGCTGACGGAGGGTCGACGTGACTCTTCTGGAGTTGGACCAAGGAAGGGAACAGAATGCTGGGATTGTTAAACATCTAATGGACCACAGAGCTCTGCTGGGTATCTCTGTGTTAATAGAGGAGCATGACTTCATGTAGCGGTTGCCTGCTTTGCTCAGTTCCTCCTACGTTAACTGCACTCGTGAGATTCACAGCCTCCTTGTCACATCTGGATTATTGTTTCAGCTGTGCACGGAGCCACACCTGGGCCCCGGGTCCAAAGTAGCAGAACAAATATCCAGCTTCTCTTTACACTCACAGTGATGTGTGGGATCATGTGTGTGTCTGTGTGGGATTGCTCACAGCCCCCCCAGGATCAATGAACTCAGCAAGTTTTCCTAGAATTTCATGGCCAAAAAATGAAAGTGTGGGCATTGTCCAGTCAGCCCACAGACCGTACTCTCAGCATGAGGGGAAGACAGCAATAGATACCTGGGGGTATGAGTAACGCTCTCTTGTCCAAGTAAAGAGCTGAATTGAGTTGCACAAGTACCTTGGGTCATTTTCACAACCCTGGATCAACCCTGACATTGAGGCCCCTTTTCACAAAAATAAAAATAAAATAGTTTGGCATTTAAGATTCTTTTACACAATCTCTTTCTGCTTTCCTGTCCCCACCTCCCCTTTCCTTTCTCTGTAAGAGATGACAGATTTGTGGCTGAAGTGAATGTGTAACAGCACTCCCACTCGTGTTCTAGCATTAGTTACTCCAAAGCCTGAAGTGATGTGTGTGGTACAGAATGCATGTGTGCTGCATCAAAGGCAGGGTAACTAGCAGAAATGAGAATGAGAGAACGAGAATGTGAAAGTGAGTGAATGAGGGGAAGAGAGAAATGTCACTGGCATCTTTTCTGTTAGGGCCATCTCCATCTGCTCCAGCTCTAATCAAAGAAGAAAAGAAGAGAAGAAAAAAGAAAACACACACAAACCTGACCTTGATGTCATCTACCCTTGCTGCATGTTATATGAGCATGTTACATGATTCATGAAAATGGCACCCCTTTTGTTGCATTAGTACTGACTGACACAAGCATCTCTATTATCACTGCTCATGGTAAGTGTTAAGGATTTGAATAAATTCTAACAGTACATATTGTATTAGCCTTCAGTGAATACCTCATTCCAAGATATGAATGATACATTACACTGTGCAGTTTTGTTAAAAAAGAAGTGTGCTAATACTGTTCTAAGCAATGAGACTCACAATGTTTTTATGACAAACAAGAAACAATCAAACAAACAAATCCATGAATTAATTTATCCAAGCCATATCTAGGGACCAGAAATTCATGAGCCATTCAGCAACCCCATATAAAACTCTAGTAACTGCATATGTCCAGGAAATCCCCCAAGAATCATTATAGAGAAGTACAAGCACAATTTATGTCTGAAAATGCACACACCTAGTTATATTTTTATTATCCATGTTAAACCAAAATTTGGATAATGTGGCTTAAAATATGTTCTTCAACAGCAGCTGTGTAGCCAGACTTAGAGCTTCATCTTACTCTATTCGCACATTTAAAGTGCATTGATGTATTCAATTGGAATCCAAGTACTCTTCCGGCAAGGATGAAAACAAGCATGGGTAGGACATACACTCAGGTGGCTGGTTATTTTAGCATTTGCTATGAATATTTCATGAAGTGTGATATTGTATATCTAAGGTGTTCTCCTCTCCAAGACAAAGAAGCCAACATTTCCAAAGAAGAATAAAATTGCATTCTCATGCTGCTTTCATCAATCAGAGTCCAAAGAGTCGCAGGAACTCTTGAGAACACAATGAATTCATACACACACACACACACACACACATAGTCTCTTCCCTGAAGATTCAAGAGCGGGAGAAAAAGTTGCAGTGGAAGAGAGACAGAGTTACTAAATGACAGGAGGGTCTGGCAGGCTGATCAATACGGGCTACAAAACAAGATGTGTTCAGTCCAAACGGTAGTTATTTTTGTCCAGTAGAGAGTCAAACTCAGTGTTTCAGTGTCATGGGGTAAAGACAAAGTAGAACTGTAAAAATGGCCCAATTTAATTAAACTGATTTTGATAAATAAATGTATTGTGTTTTATTTAAGTAAATAAATTCTACTCGCCATTGGTTTTTATTTACATGTTGGGACAAGAATGAATGAATCAATCAAAACAATCAATGTCCCAGATGGAAGTACCCTTGGTTTGGGGGGAATGTTTTGCTTTGTCTGTGGTTAGGATGAGGCAGAAACAAATAAAATGCTTTGTCCTTTTTCCTGTTATCCTCCTATGTGTTTACGATACAACTGATATCAGAGGAATCGGGTAGAATCCATTATCAAAAAACAGCATCCACAAAACCTGTTGCAGGAAGAGCAAATACTGACGAATGCTGCTTGACAATACAAGAGGATAAGAGGAAATTCAAAACTGACATGATATGTAGGAACAAGAAAACAAACAAACAGAAGAGAACAGAGGAAAAGTGTCAGTCAAAGCCTGACAACATTGCGTCTATAGATTCAACAGCCTGAACTGCTTTCAGTACAGAGAAAGTTGCTTAGATCCATCTTTTCCAGTATGGAGCAAAAAATACCTAGGACTTCTCTTAAAAAAAAAAATAATAATAAAAGAGACAATTCTTTAGAGTCAAATGTAACTTCTTTGGAAGGAAGAACAAAAAACACAGATCTGGAGGCTCTTGTCTGGGTGTTAGGGGACACAGATGATATGGAATGCTGATAACTTACACAGATTCTGGGCTGTCTTGGCATCCAGAATTCGCAGCTCTTTTGCTTTTTTCTTGAATTGTGTCATCCTGTCATCTGTTTCTTCCACGTCCTTTTTCACTGAAAGCAAAGAGACAGAACCAGAGGGTAAGCATTAATTATCAAAACCAGTAAATGCATCTTTTTTTTTGTGTGTGTGTGTGGGGGGGGGAGGGGGGGGGGTAGACATTTGCAGACGCTGAGGGTTTAACAAATTTCAGACATCAAGCATAAACAGAATGACTGCACAAACTGTGATTACAGGAAAAAGAACTAGATTTTTGAATTTTTTTAAGAAACCACCACCATATTTTATGGTGTTTTGAAAGGTTGCCAGTTGTACTGAGTGGCACTTATCACATTGTTATGCTGCTGCTAAGGTGTTCTGGCTGGTTCCTAGGTGCTTGCTTAATGGCACAAGATAAAAACCCAATATTTCTGTGATCAGAGATGAATAATCGAGCCATTTCACACTACCTTTGTCTTTTTTGTATTTTTAAAGTTGACTGCTGTCGACATTCATTGTGTGGCCAAAACAACTGAAACATTCTTCAGAATATCATTTGCGTTTCTCAAAAGAAAGTCAGTCACACGAGTTTGGAATGACACAAGGGGGCGTGAATGATAACAGAACTGCCAAATTAGATACTTCATCTAAGTCATACGTTTGAGGAAAAGTGGTGCCCACCTAAGCGAGCATTGCTAATAACAAAAAACAAAGCCTAAAAACTGTATCAGAAGAATGGATTGTATTATTTTGGATGTGGTCTTGTCATACGGCTAACCAAAATGAAAAGCATGACTCCTGTGCTTTGGACCACACTTTTTATGAGCTCCCGCTGTAGCAATAAAAATGACATATGTTCCTCTCTATAAGGTAATTATACATATGGCTCCTCGATAACAGATCAAGGGTGGAAAGCATAAGGACAGAGAAACGCTAGATCATGGCAGATGTGTCACGATTAAACCAAGACACTGATGCATGTCAGACTTCCTTTTTATAGCATGACATATAAAAAACGAGGGAGGGAGGGAGGGAGGGATGAGAAGAGAAAAATGAAGGTAGGAGAAAATGGAAAAGGAATAGAGAGAGACAGGTGAGATAGAAAAACAGCAAGAGAGACAGACGTATAGAGACGACGTGCTAAAGAGACCATCGGCGCATGACTGTGGCACCGCTTGGTATATTGGAGGGAGATTTTGTGGGCCTGCTATTGACAAACACAGGGCTTGCTCTGTCAACGGCTCAGAGCCATGGAGATAATTGTGTTATTTCTGTAATCCTAAGGAGCAGCAGGAACAGCAGCTTGGAACAGCCTCAAACCGACGTTAATTCCATACGTGTGTGACTAGTATTCGAGGGACAGGCTCCCTTTGAGGCTTGCTTGAAGAGAGCCTCTCCCTGAGTGACATAATGTGTCAGCAAAATCCTCGGGCGAACCATTGTCACAGTCAACTACCAACTAACTAAATTAGAGCGCAATCAAGGCCGTAGCTCTGGGACCCACCCGAGGGAAAGAGAAAGAGAGAGAGAGAGATTCTGGGTAATACTCAGGTGAAAACAAAGACAGAAGAAGCCTAGGTTTGGCAGATTGCTTGTGGGAGTAGGAGCGCACCTCAGCGCTAATCATCACAACTCCGCTATTTATTTAAGCCCAAGATGGAAGTCTCCCAGGAAATCGCTTACAAACAAACCTCTCCCAAGAAATCTGCATATGTGAAGGAGCTATCAAAGCAGGAGCATCTCCTAAGCAGGAGGATTTGCTGCTGGCTACAGGCCCTTTGCTGTTGTGTCAATAGCATTGTGGTACTGATGAATGCCGATTTTGGACTGGAAGTGATGGTGACTCTACTGAGCCTGCTCAGTGAGACAGATCTTCTGCAAGTTTGATTTATTTATTTATGTTGATGCTAAAAGCTCAGGTGTGCTCAGGCAAAATGGATACCAAGTAATTAATTTGTGTGAGCATTTTAACACCCTGACAGGTGATAGCACTTGCAGTTCCAAAAAGTTATTAATTATATCTAATTAAATCCAAAGTTTTGGCATGAAACTCTAGATGGTGCAGTCCGATAGGTCTAACTCAATCTGACATAATGACATCATTATAACATGGCACAGCTGACTGGTTCTCTCCATATCGGTAGCCAATGAGCTTGCTGCTCAACATTCAAATACTTGGCTAGTGTTTGCTGTTGCAGTAGCAGGACACTTCAAAAACCCTCCACCTTCCCCAGCTCCACCTGTATAGATCTGCAACGGGGTGACCATGCATGCTATGGGGGTTAATCATATATGTTATATGCACAGAAGCAGTATTTCTTACTTGCTCACTGCAGCATGTTGTAGATGTATCGGCAGTAGCAAGTCTTGGTACTTGCTCTGCCGCAGCAGCAGCATAGCAGATCTATTCCGCCAAGACCAAACACATTAACATTGTCATTGTTGTACATTATCAAGCCAATACATCCGAGAGTTGTCATGACAGAAATACATTTCACAAGCTGATAACAGTGCTATGGATTTATAGTGTATTTTAGAAGCTGGAAGTTTTACTGTGACTTTTATTATGACCTTTCTCTGCTTTCCTTACTTTTACGGTCTCTCAAATATGTCTCACAATGATGACACCGTGAGTCCATACCAGGGTTTTGCACCATTCAGTAGATAGATAGATAGATAGATAGATAGATAAGATGGATAGAGATTCATGGTTATGATAGGGGTATACAGTAGGTACTACTCAGAAAACAGCTTCAACATGAGAAACCCGAAGTCCAGAGAAAATAAAATATCAGGAAACATGGCTCCCGAAGGATCTTAATATTTTAGGGGAAGGGCTGCAGGTGAAGGAACAGCTTTCAGCCATATTGTGGAGCTCAAGATACCCCCACCACCCCCTTAGGCGCATTGTCACACCCTTCCACCAGCTGGCTCTCCCACCTGGGTAGCCCACGCTCTCAGCAGGATCTTTTCAACACATCCTCAGGCTCTTCAGCTGTTAGAGATCCGCAGCCCGCAAGGCCCGCGCCTCCTCAGTCTGAGCGGTGCTGGATTAATGAGAAACAGGCACAGCTCAGCCCATCGCTACTTCCACTTATAGTGGAAAAGGGCAGTTTGGGAGGCTTTGTTTTGTATCTACAGCAGGCTTGCTGATTCAATTACACTCCACCCTACATGTTTCTGACAGAGGCTCTTATCTGCTGGCTTGCAACCATTTTGTAGTGTTACAGGAAGTGTGATCTTGCAGAACTGAATAACTAGAGAAGAACAGGACATGTCTTTGTTTCTAATACAAAATATTAGTTCATGATGGGCTACAGTTCCACCCTCTGTCCATCACTGATAATGGGAACAGGACTTCTGCCAAAAAAAAATAAAAAATGCATACAAGGAAAACAAGACAAAAATGTGTAACAGCCAAGTGAGCTAAGCCTCTTGATCTACCCACTAGAATATGCTTAGAGTATTGACACAAGCAAAAGACTCACAAAGCAGGATGTGTTCGCCACCTCTCCAAGAGGCTAAAACTGCTCCTCCGTTTGTTGAGCTGTTATTTGTGTCAAAACTGGATTTTTTTTTAAAGGCTTTACTAGCCATTTTAAAGGCACCTGACCATTAAAACAAACAAAGACTTTAATGACATCACATTCTAAATACATAATTAATATGGAGTTGGTCTCTATAACAGTTTGCACTCTTTGGGGAAGACTTTCCACAAGATTTTGGAGTGTTTTTGTGGGAATTTTTGCCCATTCATCCAATAGAGCATTTGTGAGGCCAGCCACAGATGTTGGATGAGAAGGCCTGGCTTGCAATCTCCAATCCAGTTCAACCCAAAAGAGTCTGATGGGATTGAGGTCAGGACTAGTCAAGTTCTTCCACACCAAACTCATCCAACCATGTCTTTATGGACCTTGTCTTGTGCACTTGGGCACAGTCATGCTGGAATATAAAAGGGCCTTTACCAAAGTGTTCCCAAAAAGTTGGAACCCCACTGACTTCCTTTGTATGGCCATTTTTTTTTTAAATTATATATATATATATATATATTTTGTGTTCCTTTGATTGTATGGTTCCTGTCTTTGATTATATAGAAAACAGTTATTTAATTCTTTAAAATGTATTATTTTTTATTCCACAGAAGAAATAATATTACACAGGTTTGCAACCACATGCGGGTCAGCAAATGATGACACATTTTCATTTTTGGTTGTGCTATCCCTTTAAACGGTAGGCTTAATAGCCTGCAGTTTAAAGGATTAAAATCCAATCATCACCACAGTTGAATAACAAAAATAAACAAAGATCTACATTAAGTGCTTCCCTAAAACACCACAATGAAGTGCTAGAGAAATAAAGTTTTATTTGGATGTAGATAAAACCTTTTGTTAGTTTTGTGTTAAATACAGTAAAACAAAATAAACTGGGCCTCACAGCATTACAAGGATACAGGCTGTGTATAGTGAAACAAATACAGATGGCTCGTTAAGATTTTATGGAGAACCGCATTTATACAAAGAAATAAAAGTCAATTCAAGACAAGTTGTGTACATGGAGGACATAAATAACATGAATGAATACAAGAAAATGTAATAAATAATTGAATAATTGGGCCAACTATTGATGAAGAAAAAAGCCAGGCGGTTTTTGTTATAAACTGACCGTGAAGGACTGATTATGTTCGGGGTGTTTCGGCGCAATAAAAACAGCAGTATTTCAGAGTGATGCTTCAGTAATGCGATCCATTAGAAGGAAAACACAAAGTCGAGAGGTATTCAGGGGGAAGGTGGTTTCAAAATGTTAGTAAAATATTAGCAGTACAAGATTGCTCCTGCCAACGTAATCACATACATGTGTGTTGAGTCCACAGACATTGTTATATGTAGGGATGAGAGAATAGCTCTTGGCGGCCATGAGAGGTGAAATGCAATAGCAATAATAGAACTTACAATAAGAAAAGCAATAAAAAAGGCAACAGAAAAAACACACAAGCCCTTTCTGTGATTTTTGGACAGAGGGCAGCCCATGGGAGCTCCTCATTTCCAAAGTTCTTCACATTTGGGCGTAGAGATTGTTTACTGGACTTGAATCCTTCTGCTGGGAGCTGTCCATGTGATATCTCCCCCCAGGCAGCCAAAGCCTTGAGCATTAGCAAGCTAAACACTACCACATGTTCGCTTCCGGACTGAAATGATTCACCCAAGAGCAGTCACGGAGACATAAATCTCGAGATGGTGAGCGGAGGACTGAAAACACTGATGACAGGTCCTCTTAAAATGTGTTCAATGTCCCAGCAACGCATCAAACGAAGCAGACAATGTGGAGTCTGACTGTCCGCTGGGAAGAGCGTTGTCGGAACGCGCAATCTGTCTGGAATAATCTGACTCATCTACCTTCGCAAAACTGACTGTCCAAACTTGAATAATGCCAATCAATACGAGACAGATTCTTTCAGGAATTAAATCAGGCCTGAGTGAAAAATACTTCAACAATTGCAGTATGGTAAAAAGGAAAGTTCAGTGGAAAACAAAGTTTCTGTCATCATTATACTCACTCTCATGTTGTTCCAAAATTAGGAACAAACACACACACACACACAAAGTTTAAGAATAGTTTTTGGAAGTCAGTGAGGGAAATGAAAGGAAATGAAATAAAATGAAATAAAGGAAGGTAGAAAATAAAGATACAAAGAGTATTGATGTGAAAGAAGAGTAAAACAAGAAAAAGAGAGTCACTTTTTTTTATTTTTCAAACACAACTGAGCTTTAAAAACATTATTTTATTGGAGAATTACAGCTGTGACTATTTCTGCCAGTGACTAAGGCTAAAGAGAGGTCTCTTTCTCAACCCTGCAACCAATTTATTGCCTGGATATAAGCCGACCACTGCGTTCCCACCATCTAGCCTCTCAAATGCATGCTCACACTCTCAGAAAAAGAAATCCTTTAGGGACAAACCTGAAACTGTTTCTTTTTCTTTCATCCAAGTGAACCTGCATTGATCGGGTAAGGCCGATCAATAAGGAAAAAACGCACACAAATTGAATCTGAGCACAGCATAACGAAGATTCTGGCACTGAGTGTTTAATATACGTTCTAAATTTGGGGTGGAGATTTTGCGGCGGAACAGGTGAGTGCATTTTGATGATGTGCTTTGTAAAATTAGTGTCTGGAGCTATTCATTTGTATTAGTGAAGGGATTCAAGTTGTTTTTACTCAAGTTCCCGAGAGTTTGTTGATGTCAAAAGAGTCTGTGGGCCATAAATACAAGGGAAGCTTGTCTGAATGAGTATAATTCAACCTCTCTCTGACAGATTTCTGATGTCAGGTTATTAGGAGGCATGTTTCCTATAACGACTTACCCCTTTTCCTCAGTCTTGACCGTCACAGTGCTGGGGAGCTCAGGCAAAGCTGTCTTGCCTCAAGGTGAACAGCACAGAAAAACAGCTGGGGTAGAGGGCCGTGCTCTCCCATCCACGCAATTAGCATCTTTAACGATAACAAGGGAAAAGGGGGAGGTTAGCGCTAATGATAATTGTGATGGGACGGCAGGTAAAGCTTGATTCCCTCTGAGGACGATGTGATATGCCTGTGAGACTTTGAAAGCATGACCAGGTGCAGGGGTTGCTAATACACTCCCGATTCTCACCCTGGGTTCTCCTAGTAGCCTGTGGAGACTAAGTGGAGAAGAGGCTAGAAAGGTCACAGCCTGACCCAATAACAACCGGCTCTCTAACAGTTTCATTATGAGTGAGAGACACACTGAGACTGAGAAACTAACAGCTGGACTTGGATAAGAACTCAGGAGGATTGCCAAGCCCTGTTTCTCCTCCTCATGTCAGAAAACTTTTGTTTACGGTAACCTCTGTGGTTGTGGGAAACGCAAAGTGCTGCAATCTGTGAGCAAATACACTCATATCATGAAACATCCGATGGATTTAGGCCAAATGACAAAGCAATGCTGTAACCTCCACTTAATTTTCGCAAGTGATTTTTGTGGTGTTCGAAGCGGGACTTGCTCAAGCATGGCTTCTTTTATTGGTTTGGAGCTCACTTAGCACGCACAATCATACAGTAATCTGGCAGAGCGGCACTAACAGCTCTCTCCTATAGTATGGCGCTGCAGCGTGCAAAGCCGATAATAGGTTATCTCTCGTATTAAATTCGCACGATCACATTTGTGTGAAATGAAAACAGGCGTCTATGAAAGACGATGGATCGTACTGACATTACGCCTTATCGTAAGGTCATTTGTGAGAATCCATATCACCTGGATTTAACAAAGAGGAAGTGCCAAAATAATGAGCGAGGGAAATACATCATGTTTTAGAGACGGTCTCAGCTGTGCGAACATGAATGGGTTGCAGTTCATAGCTGCGGTATTACAGTACCAAGACCCAACCATGTCTTTAATTTCTAGCTAGGCAGCTCAAGTGCGCAGAGTGTGGGAAGAGTCATTCCTCAGGGCTGTTAACTGGCTGCAGAGGGCTATACAGCCATGCCCTTTGGAATCAGGCCCTCAGCCAATGAGCTACGAGAAGAGATGGTTGGTTTAAGGGCTGGTTTGACCAATTACATTTAAACCACCAAACTTTCATTCTGTACTGAAAGCAGATCCCTGAGGCACATGGCCAACAAATGGTTCATTTCTAGTGTCTAGAAAGAATCTATTACCTAACAAAACAACAGTCTATCTTTGTGATAGTGGGGAGTTTTACTGCATAAACTCTCACTGACCTTTCCCAGGGTGCACCTCTAAAGCAAATAAGGAGCTATTAGTAATACTCTAGAATAAGGTTTAATTTGTTAACATTACTTTAATGGCTTAGATATAATAACAACACCTTTTATTACAGCATTTAATGTTTATTTATACATACACTGTTCATTGTAAAGTATCCCTGAGGCACATGGCCAACAAATGGTTCATTGCTAGTGTCTAGAAAGAATCTATTACCTAACAAAACAACAGTCTATCTTTGTGATAGTGGGGAGTTTTACTGCATAAACTCTCACTGACCTTTCCCAGGGTGCACCTCTAAAGCAAATGAGCTATTAGTAACACTCTAGAATAAGGTTTAATTTGTTAACATTACTTTAATGGCTTAGATATAATAACAACACCTTTTATTACAGCATTTAATGTTTATTTATACATACACTGTTCATTGTAAAGTAATTCACATTCATAATACATTGACTAATAGTAATTTATACTAATTTGCAAATACACTGTTTAAAATTTAAATTGAATATGCAAAGGGCAAAGGTGAAAACTAACCTAGATTAATAATGCTGTAAAGTATTGCTCATTATTTGCTTTATTCTAAACGGAATGTACACAAGTGTACATGAAATGGCATAGAAACCTCACTTCTACAGTCATATGGCCATGAAATGTCTTAAATGTTATTCACAATTAAGAGTGTGAATTAATCACTGATAGCAAATGTGTATTAAAAGAAAAATATTTTTGAAAAAATATTGTGAAATAACATTGCAATTTAAAAGAGGACTTTTTTGTCATTTATTCCTGTGATGGCAAAGCTAAATTTTCAGTCAATAATACAGTCTTTATTGTGTCATCATCCTTCAGAAATCATTGTAATATACTGATTTTATTTATTTATTTATTTATTTTATGTATGTGTGTATTTATTTTAAATGTATTTTTATATTATTTTTGTTGCAATTGAATAATAATAATACATCATTATTTATTATTATTTCATCTATTACTAATTTGTGCTGCTTAATATTTGAGCAGAAGCAATGATTTTTTTCCTATACTCTTTAATGAATAGAAATTCCAAATCAAATACAGCATTTATTTGAAATATAAATTTTTTGAAGTATTATACATTTCCTCATCCTTGCGGAATAAAAGTATTAATTTATTTATATAAGTTAATGGCAGAGCTGAGATACTGTCAGTAATACACTGCTGGGCACATGGCCTCTTATGACTCCCTGTGGTCACAGGCTGGATGCTGAGGTTGTGTGGCCATGTTTGCCTTCTCTGATGGAGATCTGCGGCCTTGAGACCAGCCGCTGCGCTGTGTTGTAGTTGTTAGTCTGGCTGGGAAGGCTTTTAAAGGATCGCTCTATCATTTGTCGGGTGGGAGGGGGGAAAAAAACAAGAAATAATAACCTTTTGAGGACGGCTTTTTCCCCCCTTATACTTTTTTTTTTAATTCAACATGTGGCTGGGTATTATTCTTTCTATCTTGAAGGTTAACCGATAAGTTGATCCAATTTGTTTGCCCTGGTGTGAAGAGGCCTTTGAAAATACTTCACGTGTCATGCGTACAAATGTCAAAATTTGCCTGGAGGATAACAATAAAAAAAATAAAGTAGAATAAATAAAATGACTTCTCTTTCAAGGCAGCCTGGCATTACACTTGTTAGTGCAAGACAGTATTATCTGTCAGAATCAAATCCACAGAAGGTATGAACAGTGTAATTGTAAGTCTCCACAATCCCACCGAAGGCAGTCGCCGCTCAAATTCATGCATTGCCACTCTTCACAGACCTATGGATCCACTTGTCAAGCATAAACATTTCCTGACAGGCACTGAATGCATGCATGTGGTTTCATAAGCTTTTCACAGTTCCCCCCACATCACCGTTTCTCAGTCAGCTCACGTCCAACGTGAACAGGTGATGCGTGGAAGCAGACGCAGCCTGATTAAAACCACTACAGCACAGAAAGACCCCAGTCATGAATTGCATCCAAATACAGACTCTGTACTCATTTCACCTCATTGAGAGAAACCAGGATGATTACGAGTGTCTGTGCTCATCTGCTTCATTATACGCAGTAGATCAAAGAGACGGGACAGTTGCACGGTGATCCAGGGAGGGGAAGTGAAAGACGAGGGCAGTAGGAACAGAACCCACAATGAAAACATTTTCATGTGAAAGAGAGCCAGGGATCGCAGCCCTAGGAATGCAGGAGTGCAGCTTGTTGTTTTTGAAAGCCCTCCGTTGGCTCGGACTCACGCTGCATGGGATGACCCCGGTCCAGATGCTCAGGGTGGTCAGAGGAGCATCTGGCTCGAGCCAAACCTTGGATTCTTTCATCACGAACACTTCTTCTGGTTGCACGATAATGGAGAATTCTAGAAAATAACCATTTGTGTGGATGCAGAAGCAGAATCAACGGTAAACAGGAAGTCTCTATACAGATAAAGCATTTGTAAGCATAGCTTAGAGAAAGCACTCTTCCCTAACAGCCAATTATTTCTGATATGCCTTCCTAAAAAGCCGGACCCCTCTGTTACATCCTTTAGACTCCATCTTTGATTACAGCCCTCGATGTTTGCTTTAATGACAAAAGCTAGTCAAGCATAATGAGTTATAATGATAGAGCGCGGGGTGAGCATTCATTCTGGTAGCGGCTTTGTGTGCCGTCTCAGGTTTGACTTAGATAGTGATTACTGGGCTGACAGGACTTTAAAGTGTAAGCTGTGACCCGCTTCACTTTGGAATTAGTGTGTCCATGCACACAGCGTCCAAAGCGCACGCTCAACTGCTTCCCCGGCAGGCTGGATTACGAGATGTTTATGGGACCCGCTGTTACCTGCTGTCTGGATTACTCAGGGATTGGATCGTGTATAAACTATGCCAGTAAATGTAGTTATGAGGCTTTACGCTCATAACTTCCTGCTCTTGTTTGCTTTGTAAAAGAGTAGCTTGAGAGCACAGAGATAGCTGGGTACTTTTACAGTATTTGTGAAAGATAAGCCCTTCAGCAGACGATGGCGCAGCACTTTAATCAAACTCGTACTGCTGGCTTTAACAGCAATATAAAAAAAGAAGATCTGCCATTTTCTGAAGAATATATGAGTGGTGCTTGCCTGTGAAAAGCCTATGAGGTTGCTCACCAGTGTTGTTATTGTTACCTAAAACTACAACTATTAAAAATTTTTGTTAATTGAAATAAAACTGAAATATAATAAATTGTAAATACTACATGAAAAACTATTAAAAATCATTTTTGCTAATTGAAATAAAATTTTAATTTTTAGCTATTTTGGATTTTTTGAAAAACATCTGCGATCTAGTCCTAGGTTTTTCACCCAATCGTAACCAAACCAGTGCAGAAAAAATGTATGTAGAGTGAATATCAATAATTATCAAAAAAATAAATAAATAAAAATCCCATCCCCCCTTCTCTCTCCCACTTCGCTTCCTGTCTCCCTACTGTCCTATCAAATAAAAGGCAAAAACACCAAAAATAAATCTTAAAAAAAAAGAAAAGAAAAAACAAACAAACTTGATTTTTTGACACTGTCGCAAAAGGATGCAAAAATGTTCAAAAGAGGCAGGGCCACTTTTTCTAAAACAGCTATAACTTTTCAATGGAATTAGATATTTACAGTAAACTCGATACATGCCTGTAAGACCTGAATCTGAGGTAAAATAAAACAATAATAATAAATAATAAATATTAGATTAAAAAAATATATACATATATATATATATATATATATATATATAACAAATATATAGCAATATATATATTCTACTTTGCACTGAGTTATTATAGCTTTTATTAATATTTTGAATCAATTTTCAGACATTTATATTTTTGTTAAAGTTTTAGTCATTTAGTTATTTTTATAATTTTTTATTTATTAAAACTATCTAGACATATATTGTGTTTGGTAATTTCTAGTTTGTTATTTCAATACACTTTTAATGGTTTTATATTTTTTTAAATTTTATATATATATATATATATATAATAGATATTAGATGAAAAACTTGGATGAAAGACATGGATGAAAATTTTAAATGTAGTCTTCCCTCTGCACGGCAAAGAAATTATAATAATTCCTAGTACATTTTACAAATAATTACAAAGAATCAGCAAGTAACACATCATATTAAATGTAAAATATTGAAGTAGAAAGACTTGTTTTGTGTAACTGAAAATGCATTTAAATTGAAGTACTAAAATTACTAAAAACTGAAATAAAATATATTAAAGCTGCATAAAAATATTATCACAGACAAAAATATTATGAAATACTATAATAGTCAATAAAAAAACAAAAATTGAGAAATGCATTGAGAAGCTGCTAGTTAGATGTATGTCTTATCACTTACCTTTATTTACGGAAGAGGATTAGGGCCAAGCAATAATAAAAAAAAAAATAATAATAATAATAACAACACAAATAAAATAAAATAAAATGCCAAATGGGCTTAGCAATCTTAATAAAATAATATATTGCTTTTCAAATAATTTTAATTGTTAATTGTTTATTTTTTAAAAATAATTCTTTTACGGTTGAGATCTGACCAGAAATCCTAGTGCTATGTGTTGGTTGAAGTTTTTCCTTTAGCTTTTTCATCAGCTTCACAGGGCTGAAGTAAGGCTGGCAGGGAGTTAAGACTATGTGTGTATCCGTGCACAAACACACAGAAACAGGTTATCTGCCTGTCAAGCTCTACAGCAGGTTCATGATCCTCTCAGGCTCTTGGCTCATTCTTGATCTATTCAGAAGAGTCTAGTCTGAATCTGTCTGTAACATTCAGGTCTATGCATTCTCTCTCAGCATGCACAATTCATGTCATTCATACGCTGAGCTTTCAGGGTGATATGGAACAGAATTCAACAGACGTCCACTTGAGAGAGAAGTAATGCTCCTTTGACTGACATGCACTTTGTGGATCTCAGCAAGGTGTGCAACATTGGAAGAAGAAAAAATGGGTACAAAACACAGAGACTCGAGGAAAATAACCATAATTTTCTTCCAGGGTGATATGCAAGCTGATGGCTGTCTTGGTTCGCTTATACAACAATAAACAGAAGAATACTAAAGCAGGCAAACTATCAAATTACTATTGGACAAATTTATAATTAACACATATCCACAAAATAAAGTAGGCATAAATCTGGCACTAAAGGACATTACAGATATATTCCACCAATCAGCATCCATGTGCAATTTTTTTAAAAATTATCAAAAAGAAAACCAAAAAACACCAATGAAAAGTGGTTTGACGATGAGTGTAAAAGAATTAGAATGACAGTACGAAATCTTTCAAATAAAAAACACGTTTGTAAAAGCATCTTAAAAGTTAACAGAGCAACCCCAAACAACTCGTGCAGAGCTGAATTAGGACAATACGCATTATTAATTAATATTCAAAAGATAGCTGTGAAATTCCACCAGCACCTGAGATGCAGTGATGTGAGCTCTTACCAGACTGAAGCCCTGCAGTGACAGGAGCAGAACCTGCAGAAGAGTGCCCTTTTACAGCTGGTGCTCAAACTACACCCAAACCAGCACAGCACAATCCGGCCCAACCACATCACACAGCTACAAAAACACAATTACATTGCTTACTGGAAAGATGCCACTAAATTACAAAAGAAGATGGAGCTGTATTTAGACCTAAAAAGAGACTACAAACCAGCAGAATACCTGAGCTGTGTAAAAGATCACAAATTAAGAAAGACACTAACAAAATACAGACTGAGTGATCACTGTCTGGCTATAGAGAGAGGACAGCACAGACAGAGATGTCAGCCGCGAGAACAGAGACTGTGTTCACTGTGCTCACAGAAAGAGCTGGAAACAGAGGAACATTTCTTACTGCACTGTGATTACTATCACAAATTTGAGAGAGAAAGAGAGAGAGAGAGAGAGAGAGAGAGAGAGAGAGAGAGAGAGAAGGACAACCAGAAAACGAGAAGAAAAAATGAGAGAGAAATTGAACGAGGTATCATTCAAAAGAAAGTGTAAAGTCTCATTTGAAAGTGAGGTTTGAAAATAGACTATTTAATGTAGCTTAATGTAGCGTGGTAGCAAACGAATCATTCCATATAAAAAGACAGGCAAGAGATGATGATGATGATGATGATATGCTTTCACCAAGCAATTGTGTTAAAACACTGTGGCCAGAATATGGCCATTACGAGTCATAAGGAGCTGATGAAATGCAATCCCACACCATAGCTCCAACATGTAAGTACAACATTTTCCAGCACTTTACCACTTAAATGCTTACAGCTGCTATCTCTTTAAATGCTGCTCTCAGCTTTGATCTCCTTTCTGTTTCAACGTGTGCTAACCGCTCACTGTGAAGCCTCTAAAACTGCACACTAATACACATGCTCTGATAGTAACAGATCTGTCTTTGAATGAACACAACTACACTGTGGACGCTGGCAAATTACAAGAATTTGTTTCCCACCCCACTCACTTCAATAAACCATGAATGACCAAATCAACAGTGGGGTCCAAAAATGTTGAGATCACTAGTCATAACAATATCCATCCATCCATCAATATATGATAAATAACGCCAAATATATCATAGAGTCAAACCAAAATTTATTCAGACACCTTCAACAAGAGTTAAACTGTGTCAGAAAAAATTTATCTTGATAATGTCAGATAACTTTGATAGAAAGGTATGTAATGAATTAGGTTGAATAGCTGTCAGCTGTCAGATAATACCAGTTTATGTCAACCAATTACCAAGCAATGTTTAATTTTGTTCAGTCTGTGGTGTAAAAAGTTTGCATTAGCAATTAAAGAAAAAAACACTAAACACATTTAAAAAAAAAAAAACTAAGTAAGACTGAGTTATCTTGAGTAGTGGATTCAGACTGATCCAATTAAGATACGTGAAACATAAAGAGAAACAGCTCTAAAGTTCAGACCAAAGCAAGGAGGATGACGCATCCCAGGTATAGATGATACTGAAAAGAAAATGGACTACCATTGCTCTTCCATTATTAATGACAGTCAGTGCAGAGCAGGTCAGTTTTAGCTCAGCTGTCTGGAAGCAAAGTTTCATACTGGCCTTCCTGCCCTCCCGAGTCTTATCTGGACCAGCAGCTCTGGGCGTGTGGGCGACTCGCCCTGAAGATGCTGTGTGTAGAACTATAGGAGCAAAGTGGTAATGATATTTGTCAGAAAAAACCTAAGCGAACAAAACCACCACAGCAACATCAAACACAGCCAAAACAGAAGGAGTCTTTAATCTCCCTCACCCAGTTCTGGCAAATCCTTACACTGACTCACATGGGCACTTCATGGGGCTTGAAAGACGGCTTATGTTGAAACAGAATCGGTAATGGAATACAGTGCAAATTCTTACTTCACCCCACTCCCACTGCTAATTCTTAAAAGCAACAGAGTGTGTGGAATTTAAAGAGAAGAGGAGAGAAAATGTGGAAATGGAATATCCTAACTGCTTAAGAGGAAAAGTGTATATATTAAGTGTGTGTATACTGTATATATAACTGCAAGAACAGAAGTGTAGATAATATTTTAATATATTAAATGATATAAAGCGTGATATATCATTGTTTACATTATGTAAAATATATATTCAAATTAATTAAATACATTTATACATGAATAATTTTAAACAAAATTACAAATAAATGAATCATTTTTAACATTTTACAGTAGCTCAAACGGCAGGCAGCTTCAAATCTGAGAGAGCAGCCAGTCTTCATTTCCACAAGGTAAGTAATTTCACACAGCATTTATTGAGATTCATCCAGGTTAGGGTTTTGCTAAGGACTCGTCCCTGCCCTCCTGCCCACAATCATGCACTCCTACTGGGACTTCAAACATTCTCCAGGCCCCTCGCTGATCTTTTTGAAAATTCGGGGAGCAGGGCAAACGGTTAGCATTCCACTCAATATGCCAATGTGCCAACTTGCCATATTGCATATTGCAGATATCCACACATATTAAGTACTGTACTGGCTTTCCATTTTCCAACACCTACGTATTACACTTTTAAAGTAGGGCATCAGTATAAGACAGAACTCTTTTCCTGACTGTCAATTTCCATCTGACGGAAAGGATGAGCACCAGTCGACCTTTCCCTGGTGCTTCAGGCTGAGGTCTACATCAAGGGACGAGGACTTTAAACAGATGTAATTTCTGAATGTTCCCTGTTCGTATCCAAATCTCAATCCAAATTAGCCATGTGACCTCTCTAGACTGTGCTCGAGTCATATGATTTATGTTTAGCCTCAGTGTTATTGAGCTAATTCAATATCTGAGCTGTCCATTGTGCCATGCATTTCTCTTTCGTCTTTTTTTCCCCAGCGCATTCAAGGTTTCAGGCTGTAACCTTCCTATGGAGACTCAATTGTTACCACTATCAGGGTTATTGTGAGTTGGGGCTCTCATTTAATGTGTTCCCCAGTAAACTTAAAAGAAACAAAAGAAGAAGAAAAAAAAAAAAAACAGACACCTTGCTTTCTCCTCATTACAGTCAAGGACAAGGTATGAGATGCCACAAGATGTCCGCAGGCATTTCCTTGCACATTAATAACTAAATCTAGTCATACAAACCATATACAGCAAATTAGGTGTCAAGATGAAGCCACAATGACTGTCTCACTATAATACTGTACTATGGAATAATTACTTATTTATATGGCACATTTCAAGTGCTCTAGAATTGATGAGATTATGATAATGCACCATTCCATGATCAGTGAAGGATTTAGTCTGAGTTGAATTGCATGAGAAGAGAAGGGTTTTGTTAGGCTTGTGTTCCCAAAGCCATTTCTCTTCCCTATGCACTGATAATCAGATCAGCTGTTGCATCCAAATTCGTGTCCGCTATGAAAGTTTCATTTTTGTGTTCCATGCAAACTCTGTGATTATGAAGGATTTTTGTTTGATAAATGCTTAGCACTTTTTATACTAAATGACACTGCTATTTGTTTTAACAAAACCAAGCCAAAATTTTCTTAAGGGTCACTGACTGCAAAGGAAAAGTGTATTTCTAGATATAATTCCTCCCATAAGTAACGTTATAATAAGCAGATTAGTTCTCAAAATCTATGTAATATTTCACTCTCAAATTTCACACAGTATATCTCACATTAATGAATGTAGTTCACAGTTTTGATTAGGAACATCTCCTCCATGAGATGTTAAAGGGCTGAATTAGTCAAAGTGAGTCTGCCTCGTTTTGCCAGGCATGGCAATATGTTTGGCACTATGAGGCATGTTGCAGAGAAAAAAATAATTTCAATAGCAATGCAATTGTGAGCTAATAGGAATGAACATGGGCACAGTTTCAGTCCAGTCCACTTTAGATTATGCCGTTAAAGCACAGTAATTACAAACACTGGGCACAGTAGCATCTGCTGTCTGCTCCCCCAGGAAAGAGGATAACACGGTTCCCTATAGCACCATCCAGAGGTCCACACAAACATGTTTCATAACTTACAATTCCCCCATGCCACACTGAATTAATCTGTGCTGTACAAGCCCACTGTATGAGACATATTGGGTATGTGCAATGTACTCCAGCCAACATCCACTAAAACTTTCCCAAGCAGGGAACTTCCCACTACTTCAAGGGTGTACAAAAGTACATGAAAAAAATCGAATTTTTCTTTGTTAATTATGAAATGAATAAAATATGAATATAAAAATGCAGTTCATGAAACTGATATTAAAACATTTGTATGTCTTTTATTTCTAAATGTATAAATATTCCACATCACAAAATGAAAAAAGTTTAAACATTTTCATTTATAATAAATATATACCCCTTCAAAAATTGCTCTTGAGAAATTTTATGATTATTGCCCCCCTCCGTACTCTAAGATGAAATTTACGCCCCTGCATATGGCCCCATTGTTAAAGTTAAATCCCCAGAGCCGACACACAGGAGAGGGTAGGATGAGACTGGGGAACAGGATCTGAGACTGATCGGAGGTCAGTGAAAAGGTTAAAAACTCCTCAGCTCTAAGGGGTGAATAATAATTGCAACGATGCATGATTTGGCTAAAGAAGACGGCAGGCTCCAAGAGCCTCTGCCTACATTAACAGAAGTGGGATTTTGATGATGTCTTTCCAGCTTTGATGCCCTGCTATGTAACGAGTGATGGGCAGCCCTTCAAACAAACATTAAAAATACTTCCCTCCCCAGGCGGTCGTTTTGCCCGAATGCATGTGAAATGTAGTAATTTAATCTTCAAATGGCACAATCTTCAACCCCAAATGACTGAAACGCCATGACTTTTTTATTTTATTTTTACTGAGATGTCCTACTTGAACTCATTACATAGCTGTCGCTTTTTAAGCGTTCCCGCTCTGTAAAGGCTGTGACATTCCGGATTAATTAGCTTTAGCGTGGACTCGCCTTTAAAGCTCGACTTCCTGACGAGATTTTGACAACTAAATGAAACCAATCAAACCAGCAGCCATCAGATGTGTGTTAAATTCTTAATATAGTACATTTAATAATAGAACGCATTTACTCTGATTTCATGTCAAAATCATGTCATGATGACAATTTTGAAACATGCATGAAAGATGTTAAGCTCAAAAGGGCTATGTGACTATCAAATATGGGCTATATGTCTGTCAAATGAGTAAGTAATGAGCATACAGAGCGCAACGTCTGGGTTAAGGGAGGATTTTTTTTTTTTCCGGTGTGCTTAATTTGACAAATTCCCAGTAAGATGATATTTTTTTTTTCATTTATAATAAATATATATATATATATATATATATACACTAAATCAATAAAAATAACAATGATTATGCCTGTGTGTAAATATTTAATAATGTATCTATTACAAAATGTTTAAATGAATACATACATCAGTAAATATTAAATTTATAATACATAAATTAATTCATTGTATATAGTATTTTACATATACACACACACACTGCCTTTTACAAATATTACTTGATACGAGTGCTACTTGAGACTTACTGTTGGAGCCATGGTGGCAAACATGCCAAAAGTTTTGGGAAACACTGCAGTAGAACATCAGAACGCCAGCTAACAAACGAGTGGCATTTTCTGAGACCCTGAAGAAATCGAATTCCGTGCACAACAGGAGAGCGTCGTGAATGCTTGCTTATACAGACAAGCAAAGCACGGTGCACAAAGAATCTATTTAAATGGTACAATCTTCCTCATGTCAATCCAGCTTAAGCTATTACAGTGTGTCGTGGAGAGTGTACCATCATTGCTACCCAGCAGCTGCAGTCCTTCAGTGAAGATCATTGTATATCTCTTCAACACTCTCTTTACTCCTTTCCCTGCCTGTCTCAGTTCGCATTTCTCTCCTTCTTCTTACAAAGGCCAACCGGTTTCCATTTAGAATGTCAGACTAATGGCACATGGCTGTCGACATATGCAGCATCATTCACATCTCAGGATGGGCCACCAAATGCCACCTTCTGACGGCTAGGAAATAAAAACACATAATGATTATGGAGAGACCGAATTGCCAAGCACACATGTCTGTATATGTGCATGGACCCTAGAAATGAAAATAGCGAACGCTTTACCGAAATGACAACAAATCACCCCCTCATTCCAGCGCAATGCACAGGCTCTCAATGGAAGATGACACGATGCTTAGAGATCCAGAGGACGCTCAGCTGCTTACTCGAGTTACTTGAGATGTAATCAGTGCTCAAGACGTATGAAAACGTTTGCAAACCCCAGGGTGTCTTTGGCAATCTTCCCAAAAAAACGAGACAGAGAACACGGATCTTACAGTGTCTCACCTCATTTCAAATCTTCAACACCTCCTTCAAAGAAGCACTGGTGGAACTGTGAACTGTAAATTACTATGAATAATTTGACAAAAAATATTAAAGCAATAGTTATTTTTCTAATTGTATCATTTATATGGTGCATTTGAGTAAATTTTAAGGGTCCAGTTGCTAATCATGTAATAGCACATGAACAAAAAAGCAACCAGAAATGTATTCAAATTTTTCCTTTACATGGTTTATAGGAGAAGAACAGTCATACAGATGTCGGAACGACATGAGGGTATGCAAATGATGACAGAATTGTTGTTTTTGCCTCAACTATCCCTTTAAAAGACAGCAGACAGGAGAGAGACGGAATAATGGAAAGAGATTCAAAGTGAATGCCTCCCTCGTGCTTTCTCACTCGTTTTCTCATTCGCTCGAGCCCAAGAGAAGCAACCTCACTCCATTACAGACGCTACTGTTCTCTAAGGACCAGCCAGACACGAGATGACATCAGTCTGTTCCTAAAAATATCACTGCGTCTGGCCAGATACAAAATTCGTATTCATACTACACGCTCACACAAACTACAAATCCACTCACCTCTCCTTCCATCACTGCTTTCACTCGAGTTTTGCCTCTAATTATAAGATTCTGGTCTGATGAAGGTCTAAACTACGCTCTTACGCTGC
The DNA here is from genome assembly GCF_001515625.1 of Sinocyclocheilus rhinocerous. Lineage (NCBI taxonomy): Eukaryota > Metazoa > Chordata > Actinopteri > Cypriniformes > Cyprinidae > Sinocyclocheilus > Sinocyclocheilus rhinocerous. The sequence goes on along the minus strand of NW_015630348.1, from coordinate 2,789,613 downwards.
GGGGATGAGACTATTTGTGAGGGCAAAATTGTTCACTCGAAAGCTTCAATTAGGCGAGGGGAAGAAAGGCGGATAGAGCGGTCGGGGGCAGAGAGGGGAGTTGGCAGTCAGTGGAAGACACAACAGTAAAATTGGCTATTAGACGCTGAACTTAATCCACTCCATATCAGAGCATGGCATCTGCCTCCAGCATAGAAATGCCCAGATTAGCAGCGAAGGATAATAAGCTCTTAACTGTATGCATGAGCTCCACTTTAGATTTCCTGTAAACTTGGCATATGGGAGCTATGCAGATGCAATTCTGACGAGACACTTAGAGAAACTTTCCTTCCTACTCCGCGGTAAAAATGAAGCACCAGAGGAGCTGTCTATTTCATTTCTGTCCATCTGAGAGAGGGGATGTGAGGGAGGCTGGGGTGGGGTTAAATTAACTATTAAGGATGTGATGTCCTGACAAGACCCACGGCGAACCTCTGGCTCTTTGGACGGAGGTACGACGTCAATAATCGTTCGAGAGCAAATGTCAACGTTCCTTCTGAAGAGACGTCAGCCAGAGGGCAGGAAGCCGTAACTCTATATGAAAATCTCACAGCGCAGAGCTGACGTTTCTACAATACGGCCTTTTAGCTTCAGGATCAAGCCTGGGAGGGTGCAAAGCAATTTCCAGGAGCAGCTTTCTTTCCCTTTTTTGTGAGGTAAAGGGGACACTGTCTTTATTAGACGTGTGCTTTTGGGTTCACAATGGTTCCCTTCAGGAAAAAACAAGCGGCGGGCGATACTACCTTTAAAGCTCGCCCTGGTGCACAGTACACTCATCCCGCCCTCTCTCTGTTGGATTAAAAGCTCCTAATAGCCCCTAATTATACAAACTCATTTCTTTTTCTCAATGCCTCTGCATTTCTATGGCTTTTCACGGCGCTGTAAACACTGTTTCGGGACCAAATTTAATAAGCTAGCCTAGTGAGAGCCCTGTCTTTATTAGACGTGTGCTTTTGAGTTCACAATGGTTCCCTTCAGGAAAAAACAAGCGGCGGGCGATACTACCTTTAAAGCTTGCCCTGGTGCACAGCACACTCATCCCGCCCTCTCTCTGTTGGATTAAAAGCTCCTAATAGCCCCTAATTATACAAACTCATTTCTTTTCCTCAATGCCTCTGCATTTCTATGGCTTTTCACGGCGCTGTAAACACTGTTTCGAGACCAAATTTAATAAGCTAGCCTAGTGAGAGCCCTCTTTAATGGGAGCCGAGCTTGTTTGATAAGTCTCCATTTCATCACTCACTTTATTAATTAATTAATTATATAAACTTAAAGCAATTTGCCTCCTTAATGGCTTATTTTAGGGGGAGATTTGTGGCCAATTAATTGATGTTGCTGGAGCACAAGTGCTGCTTTGTTTTGCGGTGCACAGCGGAGAGAGAGGTAATCGTCTATGGGTGTGCGGTGGCCTTAAACATCTTTCAAGGATTAAAAAATATAACATCAGGCGAGAAAGAAAATAAAAAAGACCGTTGTCGTTGTCTCAAGAGAGCTTGTCATTTGCAGCACCTATTTAAATCTTAATATAATGAATCTCATAATACTAAAAACAACTTTTGTGTGCGTAAAGACTGTCCAAAATATTTATTAAATTTTATTTATTTAATTTAATAGAAATAAGTAATATAACAGTGATGAAAAGACACAGAATTAGCCTTTTATAATTTCTAAATGGACTTTGGTATAGAAGCGCACAGTAGAAGGACAAATAAAGATGGACTGAAAGCCTTTACCGAGAGGACAGATAATGTGACACAGGTGTTTATTAGCACCATAGGACCCTATTAGTGCCTTGAATAAATCATATTTCAATGAAGGCTCGCTTATGTACAGAAAGCTCCGAAAAATGACCATCAGAAAAATTTACTAAGTAGTGCTTATTGATCTCACAACAACAACAAAAATCCTCTTGAAAATGTACTTCAGTTTACACGAACAGTGAGATGAACAGTTACATAGAGAGATGCAAGTCTTTTGTGATGGTAGAAAAAAAGAGTCCTTGGTGTCATGCCACAGTAGAGAAAGAGATATCACTGAATCAAAGATAGAAAAGTGCATAACTAACTGCATTGGGTTTGGATACCAAAAAAGTTGTTTATATGATCTGTGTACTACATTAAAACAAAACAAAACAAATAACGTTTTAGAATGACATGAGAGAGTGTTTTAGGTGAACTATTCCTTTAAGGAAAGTGTTTTCATGCAGAACTGAGTAACACTCTCTTCCTTCCCAAACTTTCCGCAAGCTACTTTTCTCTGCATGACACACAGTGTCAGATAGATTAACACATTTCAGGTTGCCCCTGTCATGTTAATTCATCTCTCTTTCCTCAGCAAGCCTAATGTCAACATTTTGTAACGTTTCAGGATGTTTCCTACAAAGGCACGCTGTTAGGCTTTGATAAGGTGGGTCTCTTCATCAAATACTCATCTGTTCCTGTCAGCACAGGTCAGAGGAGAATGTTCTGAGGTCAAGAAGAATTTCAAGTAAAAGTAGACCTCAGAGACTCTGCAGCAATGTGCATTTATTGAGATTTAAGCAATAGAAAAAACACAATTACAAATCTGAATTTGTACAAAATCATTTGGTCTCTAGTTCATCATGAAATCAGACAATAACAACTTAAATCTGTCTGGCTTGTGGTCCAGTGTATAAAATTACAATTTCTCACACAAAAATAAACATTCTGCCATTGACTTCATCTTTTGTGTGCAACAAAAGAAAGGTTGTTGTACGGTTTTGGGACAACATAATGTTAGGATGACATAACAATGTCATTTTTTTTCTGTGACTAAAGTGACTGAAGACATCATTTCACCTTCAGTCCCTTTGTGTTTCAAGGCAGAATAAAGTCATTCAGGTTTGAAACAACACGTCAGTGAGTAAATGATGACAGGCCTTTCATTTTTGAGGTTTGTATTATTATTTTTTAAGTCTCCACATTTCGTTTTATTTTGCTTTTTCAGCTACCTTAACCCTCTAGGAAAACAGCTGATGCTGCAAGGGAAATTGATATAGATGGGAAACCAAGAATTAACAGGATTTAAAGTTGGTGAAGAGGGACAAATGAGCACATGAATTAATGCGAGAGTGCGGCCGAGACAGTGAAAGTGACGCTTGACTTAATCCCATTCACAGCATTCTCCGGTGCGGCTGGGGAACTCTAAATATGGTAATGAGAGGCAAGAGCCGACCCTGGGGTGGGGGTTTATATGGTTGCTGTGGTGTGAGCGCTGTCTAGATAGTCCAGTAATCCCGAGCTGCTTTTGCAACTTAGGTCCTCATGTAAACAGGGGCAGACCCTGTGGCCGGTAAACCCCTCCTGTGTTTACCCACGGCATCGGCGGTAGAGACTGGCAGGGCACTACTGGAATGCGGCCCTATTGTGTGGCCGCTTTTCTTTTGTGAAGTGAAAAATGAAGAGACTATCAATAGACCAGTGGAGGGGAGGAGGAGCTCGTCATGGCAGCAGGTGCAAGGGATAGCCATATTTGCACAGCGGTTTCTGTGACACATACTAACTGCAAAATAAAAGGGGGCAACTGTTTTTATTGGCGCTTCACAACACACAGATAAATCCTGAAGCGGTTACACTCCCCCATCCCCGCCGATCCCACCAGCGCCAAATCATTTTATGTGCTACAATTGCCTAGACGCATCCTGACACATTACGGAGTGTCATTTCAGAGGTCAAGAGTGCACCTCGATGCAGTCTCTCTTTGTTTCCTTTCACTAGTGCTGGGATAAAACTACATAAAATGGTCACAAACAAAGACAATGATCTCACACATTAATGCACTGGCTGTTGAACATAACTGCATCAGCAAAACATATTAATTCCTCAATCAAGAAAAGGATGTGTTTTTTTCCCCTTGTAAATAGGGAAATAAAATCAAATAAAATTATAAACATTAACAAACAAACAGAGATGCAGATGAAAGTCATATTGAAATACAGCATTTCCTGCATTAATATTCAACACAATGCAATAGCGCTACTGAAACAACAGCACAAAACATAGAAATGAAAGTATGCAGTCTGGACTATGAGCGGTTCTCTGACAAATTAATATAATGCATACAGTACAACTTAAAAATTCATTGTGTTAAGTTGTATATGATGTGTAGTTAAACATTCTGAGTTTTATCAGTAGATTTTTTACAAAATATAAAAATAAAGTCATTAAAAAGTATATGTAAACACGATTCTTTCATTCATGTCTTTTTTTCCCAAACATCTCTTCATCAAAAGTATAAAACTAAGCATTGATGGAACTCTTAAGGACCCATAATCATTAAGAGAAATCAAATTCTTTACGATTCCCATCCCTACTTGAAACACACTATAAATTTCCACCCTTACTTAAAACAAATTCTTACATCATGCCTAGTTGCTGTCTATTAAATTTGTGAATCTAATTCAGTGTAACAAAACTGGTGAGTCCTCTCAGGAGGACAATAAAGATTTACTTCTAATCTCTCTCTGTCTGGAGAGCCAAAAGTTTGAGAAGAGCTGAGGCTTTGTGCAAAGATGCCAGAGCATCGACTTTAGCTCAATCCACGTCCTGCTCTCATGTCTCACTCCATGTTTACCAAAGTTTACCTCCAATTCCTACTGCAGCAGCTGGCCACAATGCAGAGCACTGAAAACCAATAACCCAGTGTACAGTTTTGCACTGCAAATAAGAAATCAGCTTTTAATATGTATAGTTACGGCTCTCGCCGCCTTGAATAGCAAACAAGCAAAATATCTGCCAAAGCCTGACAACCTGCCATTCTAGTCAATGTCACGCCTGTCACTATAAATTTAGCAAATATTTCTCGAAACTGGGAGGTCTTAGAAACCAGGTTTTTGTTGCTGCCTGTGAAAAAAATCTATGTTGATCTGTGTTGTCTTCTCTCTGTGTTTGAGTGAAAGGATATCGAATGAATGGAAGAGTTAAAAAGAAAGCTCAGGGTCTGTTGAGCGGCTAGTACCAGTATAAGTTGCAGCAAAAGTACCGAGCTAAAATAAAAGCCTCATGGAGACTGGGAATGAAAGCATGTATGTCTAAAAGTAATGGTAGGCTGGGATTGATTGACAGGTAACTAATTGTGAGTGCACAAAGGCTTTCTTTCTCTTTCTCTCACCCACTCTCTCTCAATCTCCCCCACTCAAGTCCATAGTTGGACATAAGAAATGAAAGCTTAATCCGTTTCGATGGAAAATCTATCCGAGGGGCCTGGCCTGTGTATGAGGATTAATACTCTTATGGTGCATATCCTTCGAATGGGGTCGGGCCTGTTATTCCATCACTGGTTGCAATGACAGCAATGAATGCCATCCCATAAATGTACATAGCCCACAATTGGTTTGGACTTCCATGACAATCCAGTATGAACATGAATAAAATATCAGGGGGCAGCTAATTACATCAAGCAGGAGCGGGTGTCCCGCAATCTGCCTTGGAAAGCAGGGTCAGGGGCCGGGCAGAATGAACCGCAGCCCAGCCACATTGCACACCGTAAAAAGATCGGGCTTTTCTATAGGTCAACTATGTGTACATATAGATCTGTTCAACAGGATATTCTCTTTGATCCCCCTCTCTGTTTTGATATTAATATATAATGCATGTCTATACGATTCCGGATACAGCAGTGCATGTACTAGGGGAAGATTAGGAAATGAGCATGCATTCCTAAATTGTAACATTCGAGAAATAAATTTAAATAAATACATAAATAAATAAAATAAATACATTATATGGCAACGTCTCCAAGATGCTTCAAGAAACCTACCTGCAAAGCTACAGTACTATTAAAAGTTTTAGGCACTAGTGTAAAAATGCTGTAAAAAGAGGATGCTGTCAAAAATAATGTATCCAGTCTGTCTGGAATGACATGAAGAAACAGAACAAACTGAGACAGACTAAAAATCCAGAAGAACTGTGCCAACGTCTCCAAGATGTTTCAAGAGACCTACCTGCAAAGCTACAATGCTGTTAAAAGTTTTAGGCACTTGTGTAAAAATGCTGTAAAATGAGGATGCTGTCAAAAATAATGTCATACATTTTCTTTATCCATTAACTTCTATTAACTAAATTAAATAAAAATTTGGTTTGACCATCCTTTGCGTTTAAAGCAGCTTTTGCCCTAGGTGCACTTGTGCATAGTTTTTCAGGTAGCTTTGCAGGGAGGTCTCTTGAAGCATTTTCGAGGCGTTGCCACAGTTCTTCTGGATTGAGTCTGTCTCAATTTGTTCTGTTTCTTCACGTCATTCCAGACAGACTGGATGATGATGAGATCAGATCTCTGTGTGGAGAACTGGCTGTTGTCAGACTCCTTGTGCAAACAAAAATCTCACTGGATTATTACAATTAATGGCAAAATTAATGTTTGGAAATGTAAACTGATATTTCCTACAGACACACTACAGCAAAAGATTGAAATAACTGATTTAAAACCATTTTTTAGCTGGTGAAAATACTAATGTTCCAATAATTTTTGATAATATTATATATCTCATTAATTTTATATTTGATATTTTTTTTATTTATATATTTAATATTTGTCATCAAACAGAAAACTTTTAATATCATTAAAAACAAAAAGAAAAACACCCTATAATCCAATGAAACAAACAAACACACACACACACACACACACACACAATTAATCTCACATATCAACATTTGCTCAGATGAAAACGTAACCATAGCCATTTAGCAAATGTGTTGAGATGAGATGTACTGGTCAACATGAAACATAAACACAAGACATCTTAGTCCATTTTAACCTAATTGCATCATTCCAGGGCCCTGCAGTGAGTCTACGAAAAATGCTGTGCCTGAAGCAAACCTTGATATGCTTGGCCAGGTAGGGGAATTGCGAGGGAATTGGGGATAGGTCAGAGGTCAGAATGCCTCTACAGTACACATCATGGAACATGTGGTGACACAATATAAAGTAAACTTCAGCAACTGTAACTGTAGCATCATGAATGCCCTCACAAACATGTTGGACATTTGCATCGGTGCCTGGCTCGACCGTTTCCAGGGAGAGCGCCAGCAGGGTGTGAAGGAGAGGAGGATAGTGGTTCTGGAAGGCATGGTCAATGAGCTTTGGACTTGTCCTGAGGCAACAGTCTCTTTTACCAGGGGAGCGGACCGTGGGACCTAGTGCTCTGTTCCACGCTGTCCATCAAAACCTGCCCTGCTGATTTAGACAGTCAGTGTGGTAGATTGGTATTCGCTCCACCTTCTCCCTGCAGCAAAGCCCATCAGTGGACACTGACACTCTCTGGTCTCGCCTCAGGCTACAGAGGAAGAACAGCATGCTGGGATACACAGGCCATCTCTCTCCTGACATTGTGGCTTCTGATAAATCATCTACAGAAAAGCCATGTGAAAGAGTCAATGGATATTGAGGGAAGAATAAAAGCAGTCGGATACCACACGGATAGCGGGTAATCTTTAAAAGATATAATAACGTGCATTAGCTTGAGGCCCTAATGCCCTAATCATGAAAACAAAATTAAAACCTTTCCAGCTGTGAATGATTTGGGCTTAATATATATCAGAAAAGAGAGAATATAAAGGGCGCTCAGATTTTTACTCTTGGCTTCAGGGGATGAATGGATCATTTCACAAGTTTAGACATTAGACAGATCTCTGGCAGAGCATCAACCGGCTCTCCGATGAGAAGACCCCTGAGATACTCCGCAAAACTTTTTTGCTGAAATTAATTTCTGCTGTCACTGAAGGATGTGATGAAAATCTAAAAGCAGCCACTAGGAAAGATGATCAGCTGCTACTGTAGATGGATTGTGCCGTGCCATTTCAACTACACTGCTAATTGATGAGTTTTCATTTTCAAATCTCAGTTTAGTGCCACTACACAATAAAACCTTGCTGATTAAATAATGAAAATAAACGCCAGTAAAGAGAGTTTATATCAGAGGCAGGATATCCATATACTAATAACTCCAAACAATCCAAATCATGAAATCCAAACAATGACTTCGGCGCCAACACAGTGTGCAAAGATTTAGTGAAGAGATCTTTGAAAAAACTGCTGTTTACCTTTTTTAGTATTTCAGAGTGGATACAAAACAACTTTAATGTCATCTCCAGCAGCGCTGAGGTTCTAAGTATATGTTGTATCACACTAAGAGGCCTGATGTTTTCTCTCTAAACACAATGGTTTGTATCAACCTAAAACCAGGCCGACCTCAAACTATCACAGTGACCTTTACATACATAAATAAAAAAGGGAAGAAAAAGAGGAAACTATTTATATTTATTAGGAATACAGATTGACACACACACACATATATATATATATATATATATATATATATATATATATCAGTTTCTCTGATGAATAGAAAGTTTAAAAAGCTGCATTTATTTATTTTTATATAACTGTTTATAAATGTCTTTACTGATGCTTTTTGATCAGTGTAATGTTTTAATAAATATTAAAACAAACATATATCTATCTATCTATCTATCTATCTATCTACCTATCTATCTATCAAAAATTGTTTTCAACACTGATAATAAATGTTTCTCGAATAGCAAATCAGCATATTTTTATGAACATTTCATACAATATCCCACCAATACATGTGTGTGTGTGTGTGTTTGAAAGTGTATCTGCATGTATTTCTCAATTTATAGCTTGGGCATTTTTTTTTTTATCTGACAAAGCTGTTGACTCACAGTGGGCCTGACTTTGAAAATGGGGATGTCACTTCATGCCTCTCAAACGTGTTAAGAGGCTGGCACAGACCTTGTTTCTGCAGCTATTTTGGAGGAAGCAATGCTAAGCATGTTAGCATAAGTAAGACGATTTTGATGCAAAAAGTCACTCGGGGGAACTAAGTCAGATCACATTTCTAGAAGCGATTTAGACCATGTTTGAGTTGTACAATGAGGCTTGGATCACAGCAGAGCACAGCAGATATCGTTCTCTCTCTCGCTCGCTCGCTCATATTGCGAGTAGACAGACCCTTGGCATCCTTATTCACAGGATTAAAAGCAGTCAGAAGAAGTGCTCAAACCCCAACAGCCTGTGCCTTAGCTATTACTCTTTTATTACTCCTCAGAGGATTCTTTATCGTACGGCTCCAACATGTCATGGTTCATACAAACTGAGAGCGATGTTTATCTGCTACCATATTTCAGCTTAGCATAGGTCCTAAAAGCTCACATGCACATAAACGAGGATAATACATAGAGCTCTGGTAAGAAATCCCAGCAGTCATACCTGCCAAGATGCAATATGAAGATGGCTGGCACGAGACCCATTATGTCGAGGTACTGCTCTATTTGATCACATACATGTTTGCATTCTAGTCTTTGCACAGAAATGAAATGATACGTTCTTGATCCAGCACAGGCGAACAGGACCATCTGTGATGTTTGAGCCCTGGGCTTCCAAGCTCAACGTGGTGGTCCTAATGCAATCTCTCCCTCTGGGTTCGTTAATGGCCCTGCAAAGGGTTTTGGGAGATTCCTATACACCCAGACAGAGCTGCCCCATAGGATGCACCAATAAAAAGCTAGCTAAAATAAGGCACAGGCTTTCTGTCTCTTTTTATGTGTGCCGTAAAGCATGAGCGCATGCATCCACGTGGACCAGGATAGCCTGCAGAAATTAGGACCGTTTCCCCATTACAGATTGTGGCTTTATATAAAAACATCCTGAGAGGCTGAATGCATTAGCTTTGGCTTTTTTATGGGTCATTTGGTATAAAGCAGTGCATAAAGATAGCTCTGCACATACAAGATACAAACAAAGAGCTCAAAGTGAGGCCTCATGCTGATTATGGAGATGACAAGCACTAACATCATCAAAGCTTCACTCATTCATACATGTCATTGTCAGAATGTATATAAGAGAGATGCAGCCTACTCTGTTTTCAATACCAGACGCATGTAGACAGTGAACTACTGACCCCCCAAAAAAACTTGTCTTCCTCTTCCATATGTAAAGCAAGCTTTCATCCAAAAACCTGTAGATTTAAGCATGCAGGAACAGACAAGTAAACAGTGTTGCAAAACATACAGATCAAGATATCTCTGGAAAAGTTCAAAACAGAGTCAGAGAGAGAGAGAGAGAGCGTGAAAGAGAACGAAATACAGTAGAATCGAGGTAATGCTGATAAGGCTACCTATATATCTAAGCATGTGAATATGTAATCATGAAACAAATTTGTAATGATAATGCTACTTTTACCTTATCATCTTATTTTGACCATCTTAAAGTAGTTTCCACAAACATGAAAATGTCTGGCATTACTTACTCACCCTCATGTCATTCCAAACCCATGAAAAACAAGAGAGATTGTGACACTGCTTGTCACTCTTTCCAGTCCAATTACAACTGGAGCTTTAAAGTATTATTTTTTGTTTGTTTGTTTGTTTGGTTTTTTTGGGTGAGATACTATTATAAACTCTACTGTTATAAACATCCCTTTTTCAGGATACTGTATTTTAAAGATAATTTTGTCAAATCCACATATAACCATGTGTCCCCCCCTGACATGTTCAAGAACTTGTAAGTGTCTTGGTGGAAGAGTGGGGTAACATCTCACAGCACAAACTGGCAAATCTGCAGAATATGCACAAGTCATATCAATGACTTTTGTGGGGGGTTTTTTAACCTTTTTGAAGCTTGAAAGCTCCAGGCCCTTCTTACTGTAACTGCAAGGGGGGAAAATGGAATGTACTTAACATGCCCTTCATAAAATGTAATTTTTCTTTGTATATTTAAAAAAAATCTGTAGTAAATGAAATCTCATGGCTGTCGTTTACAGGAATACTAAAATCCAGAATATGTGAGTGTGTGTTAATCCATATGTTTGCTAGCAATCTGCATCTGAATGCAATCTTTGATTAATCAAGCAAGAAAGAAAAAAAAACAGTAATTGAGTTTACCATCAGCTCTGCAGTGTTGTAAATTGGCTTCTTTTCTTTTCATGTGTGAATTGCCTACAAATCAGTTTTAGGGAAGTTTATAGAGATCATGGGATGACTACACTCTCTTTGGTTTGAACATAAAGGGGCATTTCGTTGAGTAAATACGGCACACCTGGAGCTGATGACTGCACAACTATTCCTGGGCATTTGCACGAGGACTTTTAGCAGGCTATAAACCCTTCCCTGGGATATTACTCTGACTCCAACTTCAATAAAGAAGGAGATTAATGTAGTTGCAAGCAGTTTATTTCTGTATCAGCCCCTGTCCCCGGGCCCTGGGGGTGGAAAACAGGAAGGAGAGAAGTGAGAAGTGAAACCTGAGCACAAAATACCCCAAGTTCAGGCCGATCAATCACAGTAATAAATGTCATGAACTGGATAGGTAAAACTAAACTTAATGCATTCGGTCTGGTAAAAGATGATGATGTATGTGTGAGAGATTGAGGGCATGTCCAACAGTGTGTGATGGAAGTGTTAACATCTTCAGTAAATTTGAGCATTACTGCATGCATGAGAAAGGAAAAATGCACAAAGTGCTCCCACAACTTGAGGCAAATTGGGACTGACAGGGATATGGGAGATAGCAAACAAAGACATCTGACTTGAGCGCCATGTATAGGTTTCTATTCGAGGCTTAAAAGTGCCGCATGTCAACATCTTGCATCTGTGTTTCTCCCTGCCGCAGTTTGAACAGGTCCTAAGAACACAAGCTATCATGGGATGAAGTTTGAGCTTCAGAAAACTCCACGCCAAAGCCATATAAAAACTCCAACCACGCTCGTGTTAAAACCACACAAACAAATGGCGTATTCCCCTGCCGTTTTCAGACAGGAAGGGTTATGTTAAATGAACACCTATCCATCATGCCCTCACTTCAGAACGGTCATGCTTGTTAATTATGCCAAATAATTATAAACATGCCTATGAATTTTGAATAGAGGATCAAATATCTCCCAGCACATCATAAGTGAGACGTTATCATCATGCACGCCAGTCCTTTGGTGGCTCTTGTGCGTCTCCACTCTGAGCATGCCCATGTTCTGTCAGAGACAGAGGGCACACAGTCCATCTCAGTCTGTCGCCCTGCTTCTCTCTGGCCAGAGATCTGTGGCAGATGGGCAGACAGGGCCTTGGAACTGCCCCGGGGTAAGAGCACAGCTCCCTGTCACCTAAGTTCACCATGGCACTGTGCATGCTGAAATCAAGCCACTTCCCCTCTCCAAATGAGGCAATACATCAGGTGTTGAATAAATGAGTGATGCAATCTTGACAGATTAAAGTGAAAGGAAAAAAAGCCTCAGAGGCCATCTGCCCAACCAGGCTGGACTGTCATGGCAGCGCTGATGGGGAGTGAAAGAGACGCAAAAGACGAGAGCGGAGAGGGAACAGTCATATCTCTCAGATGCTCAGATACTAGACATGCAGCAGAACATTCTGATCTTAAGAGTAAAGCTGGATATCGCCAGCTACTTAATGATACGATACACATGGTGACATGCACATTGGCGCCAAGAAGAATTTGGATACGTTTTGACACTTTTTGTCACAAACTGCATTTCATTTGAAACAAAACATCAAAATAAGTGGTATCAGTAAACAAATGATGCAAGACCTTTTCTCAGAACTAACTTCACTTTTCAGAGTCGTTTTTGCGATAACTTTTAACTGGTGTCAAGGCTCATTTTAATCAATGTACAAAATCAGTACCTCTCAAGTTCACACAAGCATGAGTAACAGGTGCGATTTATCACTATTTGAACATGTCCCACTGATGTTTCACAACCAGAAAGTGTCAAAATGATCTGATCCAAACACCTCAAAATTGATCAGTATATCTGTTGTTTTGTAACGGTTTTAATTAGGGGTTCAAGCGCACAGTGCTGAAACCCTATTGTAATTGTAGGGATTTTTTTATTATTATTCGTCTTCCCTAAAACTGATCATGCAGCCCAAACTGTAAGGCCTAGAGACCTGAAACTTGGTCAGATTGTAGTAGTCTTGACCTCTACTCAGATCCAATGACTCGCCCCAATCAGCCTATCGGGGGTGCTACAGCAATCAAAAATGCAAAATCACTCATAACTCCTAGACCGTTTAACATAGACTCAAGCATCTTATATCATTGGAATCCTTGGCTCAATCAAAACAAAATGACTATCTCCCTGATTTCATTTTCGGTATGCAAATATTCCCACCATTTTGAAATTTGTCCAAAACCTACTTTTGCAAACTAGTCCTATGTTTTTTTCCCGATCGGAACCAAACCACTGCAGAAATATTCTCTGGACAGTGAATATCAATAATTATATTTTTTAAAAAAAGTTGAAATTTCGACTCTCTTGCATAGGGACACTAAAACGTTCTTAAGGGGAAGGGCAATTTTTACTAAAATGGCTATAACTCATGAACGGAATGAGATATCTTCACCAAACTCAGTACACATGTGTTTGGTCAAATCAAAAAAATTGCACCGCTCTGCCACTTGGTGGTGCTATAAGACAAAAAAAAACATAAAAACAGCTATAACTACGCAAGCGTTACTCCAATTGACCTGGAAATTGGTATGCAGTGTCCTTGTCCAATGTGTAATAAGGGTCTATGAGGACATTCTCGTATCTCAAAAAACATGGCCGCCATTGGCCAATGAACTTTGAGCACTTATTAGACAAGGTTAACAGAGGCCGATCGGAACGAAACTCAGTGGACCTGTTCAACTCATGGACCTAAAGGTCTGTAAGAATTTTGAAAGAAATTGGCCACTAGTTGGCACTAATGAGTTTTATGGGTCTGTAATCACGTGGTGTTTCACACATCCACACAATATGCATATTATTTGATAGATGTCCTCATAATGCGCAACTTTGCCTCAAGAACCATTGTTGTCAATCAAATTGTTAATTAAATAAAAAATATACACAATATAAATAAAAACACAATATTTCTATAGAAAATGACTTCAAATTGTAGAACATGTTCATATATTCACACAAACACTTTGCCTCTGGGACTAATGCTGTCAATCAAATTGTTTATTACATATCCACAAATATGTTAAAAACCTACTTTTGCGAACTAGTCCTAGGTTTTTCGCTCAATCTCGATCAAACTACGGCAGTAATATTCTCTGAACCCTCTAGATCAATAATTATCAAAAAAAATAATAATTTTGTCCTTTGGTTAGCTATAACGGGGTCATTTAAAAAGGGGTGTGGCCAAATATACCTAAAAGCCTATAAAACCTAAACGATAACTCAAAACTTTACGAAACGTGTCAAATGTCTGTTAACAAGCATGCAAAGTTTCATGGAGATCGGACCATAGGTGCCGCTATAACAGTAAAAAAGTCTTTAAAAACACAATATTTCAATTGTAAATTACCTTAAATTGTAAAATAAAGGTCATATTTACCTCTGGGACTAATGCTGTCAATCAAATTGTTCATTAAATATTTGTGGACTAGTCCTAGGTTTTAAACCAATAAAATCACTGCAGTACAATTCTTTAGAGTCTCTAGGTCAATAATTATCAAATTATCAAAACATGTTGAACATTTGTATTTGGAAAGTTATAACGGGGCCATTTAATAATATGGCCTTGATATAGTGTACCCAAAACTCTATAAATCCTAAAAGAAAGCTCTACACTTCATGAAAGGTGAGCACATGTCATACGATTGTAGACAAGCATGCCAAATGCAAAACCTATTGGGCTCAGACATTAGTTGCCTCTATAACAGTTAAAAAGGTGAAAAAAATTTAAATGGCAAAATCCATGGAATTGCCATTTTAACCACTAGATGGCAGTAGAAGACCATTAATTGGCTCATTCTGCTCACTAATATAGCTCTATTTACAGGTCTGCCATTTGTATTCATGTCTATAAATTATAAAGTCACTATGATAACATTCAATATCACATTTTGTCAAACTTTACCACTTCATTTACCTGGAGGAATCATATTTTGCAATTATGCCATTACAGTGGGTTACAGTGAGACCTGAAAATTGCATTATAAAGAGAAGACTTGCAGTAAGCATTTTGTTACCTATCATTTACTTTAAATCTCTATATCTACAACAAAATGTGTTTGCATGTGTGAGTATGCTTACTTTGTTTTAAGTATTATACTTAAGTCCTTTCATTTCAGGTTGAGTATGTGTGTGTTGCAAGATTCTTCATCATGGATATGTTGTAAAGTCAGTCCAAAATTTCAGGTTGGCCTAGACCAGTGGTTCTCAACCTTTTTTTCCACCGGGCCGCATTATGGTCCAAGTTCAAGTCTCGCGGGCCGCACGCATATCATTTATATATTATGTCAGCAATACAAACCAACCTGATTTATAATATTATAGCCTAAATATTATGATATCTAATCGATTACATTCATTGAAATAAATAAATAATTCTACTCCCCATAAATAACACCCAATTTTGTGAAATTCGGCTCGAAAGGAGTAACAGCACAATCATTAGTATGCGTGGGGGGGCACCCACTGGAAGACGAGCCACGAGCACTTTTTTATATGTTCTACATTTCATGTATTTATGTAACACATATTTTACATTGAAAAATTTATTTAGAATGAACAATAACTGCTGTACAAAGAGTAAAAAAAATTTAATAAAAAAAAAACATACCTAATGCAGAAAAGCCGCCTCTTTTTCCGAATTGCGTAGATGACCACTATCTTTCTTTCATCTCTTCTGATAAATTTTCAGTCAAATCGTTTTCTGTGTGCTAGATCAGAGCTAGAGCCCTGCATTTCAGCCCGGGCCCGACGGGTCCCGACTTTTTTATGCCCCTCTTTTACAGCCTGTTTTAGGCTTCTCCTTATTTTTATATTTTAGACATCCATCAATTAGTGATGAAAAAAGATTGCCGTGCTGGTGGAAACAACACGAGAACATTTAAAATTGTGTTCAGCATGGTGGGCCGCATTTTAATTCGTGACGGGCCGCATGCGGTTGAGAACCACTGGCCTAGACCATAACAGCTTAGATGCAATAAAGGCATTAAAGTGCTTGAACCCCAGTAATCGCTGCTTGCATTATTAATATTATTATTGTTGTTGTATTTGTTATATTTTATGCAATAATAATAATTATTATTATTATTATTATTATTATTGATAATAATAATAATAATAATACAATTAAAAATAAACAATAAATAATATTAATGAAATAATTAATTTTAAATCGTTTAAAAATAATTAAAAACTTTTTTGTATAATCATGTCTAGTTTAATTGTTTTATTGAATATTTTACTAAATGCATCATGTTAAAAACACAAAAATGATCTAAAGCACCGAATAATATAAAAATGATCTTGATAAGAAAGGATTAACAACACATACATGGATATAGCCATTTAAAATCTCCCTACAATCTAGCAAAAACCCCATTACTGACTGATCCATGCTTCAATTAAGCACACTAATTATCACGCTCCACAGCACCACAGAGGGTGTGTCTCAAAAGCAAAAAACATGTCTGAGCTTATTTGCTGATATGGCAGAATATCTTGTTCCTACTGTATATCACAACTAGGGATGCACCGATACCGATACTGGTATCGGTATCAGGCCCGATACTGGTCTCCTGTACTCGTTAAAATGCCCCGATACCAAATGCCGATACCACACAGCATGTGATAAGCGCCATATTCAAACAAAGAAACACAGACAACA
>NW_015630348.1:2745577-2772695 GCF_001515625.1 Sinocyclocheilus rhinocerous | reverse complement strand
TATATATATATATGTTTAAATAGCTAGTTTGAGTCCGCTTAGGAAAGAGGCGGCCCACGCTGGAGCTCTAAAAAAGATCGGAGGATACAGGGGAACACTGAGGAACACCTCTTGTACAAGTCAAACTTCAGAGCATGTAACTTCTCACCAGAAGATGGCTTTAATGTTCACATGAGCGCATGCAAGACACCGATACTGGCCCACTTTTGCCAGGCAGACTCCCCCAGCTCAGCACATCTCAAAGTTGGAAAAGGCAAGGCAGTTTTTGCAGTGTCTAAGGTGCCTCCCTTAGACACCTTTTCAAGAAGCAGTGGCAGAGAAGAAAAAAAGAAAATCGTAGAATCAAATGCTTTGCCGGCAACAAATTAGAGCTGAGCAGAGTGCTCCTTTTCAAAAGGCCCTTTACTTTGACCTTGCTTCATGTTAAATTCAATTACAGCACTTTTCTCCAAAGAGGATATTCAGAGCGGCATCGCCTCCGAGATAGCGGCAGCAACATCCAAGGGCTGTATTTCAAAAACACGCTCTTTAATATACCGACTCGCATACCTTGACACAAACAGCGGCTCTTGCTCTGTCACTGTAGATCAGTGCTGGCGCTCCTATTCCATGTACTTTCAAGGGGTAAATTACCCTGCACTCACGATCTGTACACCTCGGTATGATGAAAATACAACAGTACTCAAGGCTGTCATGAAATCACTGAGTGAAATCTTACAGTACAGAGCAAACAAAATATGCGAGAAAAGTCAAGGAGCGCTGTACTCCTAATTGGTCGACGGCGACTGCCTGGGTGGGAGTTCCAGTCGTCAAGGTGATAAGCACAAAGGGTAGTCACACAAGGTAAATGAAAACCCTGAGTGTGGTAGAGACTTGAGAAGATTGTATTTCACCAGAGCAATCACTCCCAAAGCAGCTTCTGGGGTACAAATACAGTGTATTTTCTCATGTATGGTACGCCATATTTGTTGAGCTTTTGAGAAATTCGAATTTCACCATACGAAGAACGCAAATCTATACCATCTTATCTGAATGTCATATAAAAATAATTTAAGTTGTTCTCAGAGAAAGTTCTCTGTGACTAACTCCAGAAATGTCAAAACGAGAAAAACAAGATTGTGTTATTAAAAATAATATTAATTAATAAATAATTAATAAAAAGACAGGAAGCTAATTGGTGTGTCTCTTTCTCACAAACAATATCATTTTAGTGCATCACTGTAATTAGGCTTTAATAATGTTAATTTAAACTGAAAACCATATACATTTACATACAGAGTCAAAATAAACCCATTTCTGTTTTGGTACTGATGATGGTAACAAATTTGGCTGTAGCAGTAAAAATAAAAATATTAAATAACCAAATATTAAATGAAAAACTGACCCTCCCATAGACAACAAGGATCCTAACACGATCAAGGCTTAGAAACGTAGCAAGGAGATCGTTAAAATAATCCATGTGACATCAGTGGTTCAACAGTAATTTATGAAGCTATGAGAATAATTTTTGTGAACAAAGAAAACAAAAATAATGACTTTATTCAATAATTCAACTCCTCAACATCATCCTATAGCGCCATTTTGGAGAGTATCACATACATAAACAACGTATGCAACGTATGTACATGGATACGTTGTTTAGGTTCAGATCAAAGCGTAAACAACGCGAACAGTGTATCCGCATGCGGTGCTGCTGACACAGAACAGCATACGTTGTTTACATATGTGACTTAACCCTTTAACGCGTACGATCACACCGGTGTGATCAGTCTTGGCTGGTCCCTGAAGCGTACGATCACACCGGTGTGATTAGAACTTTCAGTGCGTCACGTCATCAACTGCTGAATTTAAATCCGCTTTCGCGCTCTGGCTGGCGCGAGCCAGATCGGACGCGCTGAGCGCTTGTCATATTATCACAAATATTCAGTGTTTTCAACCATATAATGCTTATTTTAGGTTTCAGACATTTAAATACACATAAGTACTAGCAAACCCATACATTTACAGTTTGTAAAATACACGCTGATGTCTAAGGAAACGGCAATAATTATCCTTACAAATATAATCTGACGACATGTTTTTATTTATATCATACACAGATTGTGAAGGTAACTATAAAGTTTACTCTGCTCTTCTCCCAGTTTACCGGAGACCTACTTTAACGTGTTTCGGGAGGAGAGGATGAATTTGCGTGTTGTAAATCCCACAGCTCGGATTCAGCGCGAACTAACATGGCGGCGCCCATCACCCGGTATAGATCAACTAACACGGTCGATATAAAAGTGTTTAAACTACCAAATAGATTTACTTGCACATATTTCAGAATCGGAATATCAGATATTTCATAATATAGTGAGCATGTTTGTGAATATTTTGAATAAAACAGGAAAAACGAAATAAAAGCGATCCATGTGTCGTACAGATCTATTGTGGCTGCGTTGTGTCACATGACAAGCATGGAGGCTCTGCTAGAATAATTTAAATTCACGTGCGAAAGGGTTAAATAGCTCTCGGAATGCATCAAAAATATCTTAATTTGTGTTCCGAAGCTGAACACAGGTTTTACGGGTTTGGAATGACATGAGGGTGAGTAATTAATGACAGAATTTTCATTTTTTTGGGTGAACTATCCCTTTAAACAAGCATAAGCAGAAGTGCAAAAATAGCTATAAATAAAGCAAAATAAAATACAATAATATTTTTAAATAAATTAAAAATAAAAGCTAATTCAAAATAAACACTGTAAGAGGACAGACAGACAGACCAGATAGATAGATAGATAGACAGATAGATAGATAGATAGATAGATAGATAGATAGATAAGCACTGAAAGAAGTGTTTTTAGTATTTTAGGCAATGTCGGGAACTAGACCGGCTTCCTGCTGGCTGCTGGCCCTCCCACAGATGCAGAAACAGCACTTGGTTTATCCGCTGCTCCACTGAACAACATCCCAGCCAAAGCTGTGGGCTAACATCTGTCCTGCCAAAGCAAATAGGCCTTTTTTTATTTGAGAAGGTAAAACACATTTTCCCAGTACAAGCATGAAGGGACAACACAGTCCCATCAGAGTGAAAAGGCTCTGGTCCCACAATGCATCACGCCTTCCTACTGCTGCTCTTGTGGCTAACAGGCTAATGAGCCTGGAAGAGGCTTCAGGCCTAGTGTGCCCATTCCATGGGGCCAGAATATCCCTGCATCCATTGCTTTGGGATCGAATGGGAGTAGCTAGTGTAATTGCCTTGAAAGCAATGTAGCATCATTAGAGGCTAGTCAGAGACGGCATTTGCAGGAATAAAAGGGCAAAGCTAACAGCTTCTCTGCTGCAGTAAAGGTTATTTTTAATCACCAATAAGGAATCCTGGCATTCCTCATCCTTCAAGACCAAACTTATTCTTCTCTAGTTTGCCTCACCGTCACTCTTCCCACCATCAACCACCAAGTCCTCAGGACTAGAGAGCGAGGGGCAACTGACTGAAACTTTATTAATTACACAATGCTTTGTTTGTGGCGATGGGCCGGCCTTTGACCTGAGAAGAGCACTGAGCACAGAGGGTGTACAGTAATTAGAATAGGCACGCTTTTGTATCTTCTGAAGCTCTAAGACTTATGGCTGTGGTCAAGTAGACCCTAATGATCGAGACACCAGAAGCCAAAAGCAAGCACAACAAAAAATAACTGCAAGAAAATAACAAATCGCAACAAGTCTCCATATAAATTAATCAATTTCAAATCCATTTTTCATATTATTATTATTATTATTCCTGTTGTTGTTGTTGTTGCTGTGGTTCAAAAAGTCATGTACATAATTAATAATAATAATAATAATAAGATAACACTTTGCAATTATGTTTCATTTATTAACATTAGTTAACTACATTAGTTAACATGGACTAACAATAAACAGTTGTATTTTTTATCAATGAACGTTAACAAAGACTAAACAATATTGTAGCAAATGGATTGCTCATTGCTAGTTAATGTTAGTTAATGCATGAAATATAGTTAACAAATAAAGCCTTACTGTAAAGTGTTACCACTTAATTAATACAATATAAATAATGTGTTTTTCATATTATTAAAACAAACAAACAAAATAAGTCATTTTCCTTAAGTCCTCAATCTAATGGCACCAATTCAAATGCATATGGAGTACACAAAACTGACATATTAAACCTATAGTTTAGTCTTTATATTGTCAACATGGAAAATTGTGTTATTTTGTATGCTGGGATGTGACATGACTGTCAGAGGAAGACAAACTTTTTTTTTTTGCTTACCTAACAAAGTTTCACAGACAGAGTGTCCCTCTAAAGTGTGTTTTGTGTATACAAAACAAATTATCCTGCAAAAAAAAAATAAAAAAAAATGCATGTCTCTCTCCAAAAGAAACAAAAGGAATGTTTTGATTTATCAATATTTTTTTTTTTTTTTTCTCGAACCCGCACTGCTTCTCTTCCAATAAAAAATGAGCAATGGAGGGAAAAAAAATCAAAAATACAAGACATAAGCTTTTGTTCACATAGTGTCTCTCGCTCTTATCCACTCCATCAATCGAAGCTCTGTTTCCTCAGCTGACAGCAGAAAGACTGACATACATCACACCCGCACGCACCTACACACGAACACACTTTTGCACACACATATACACGCGCTGTTTCAATGCCGAATCTAGGTCAGAGACAATAACATTTCAACAAAGTCCCTCTGACTTTGGAGGAAAGGTGTGGAGAAACAATTCAGACTGAAGGCCTGGTGTCACTGTGCCGCCATGGGGTCATGCCATTCCCTGGCAACAGTGGCTAGGCCTGATGGATGCTAGAACATCAAAGACAGCAGAAGAAGGTTAGATTACATGACACCAGACACACCAAACCCAGACTGAGACAAGCTCAAGAGGATGGACATTAGTCCAAGTTTCAGTACTCGGCCCTCATAGCAGAAGAAATCTAACTGCAAGCAGGCATTATAGAGATTCTTCACCAAACCATCTGAGAGAAAAGTCCTAGATATTTACTAAGAAAACTTTTTCAGCACTCTTTCATATTACTGCACTCTATATGAAAATAAATGATCCGGAACTCCAGGACATTTTTATTTTCCCCCAAACGCCTACCTCACTGTCCTATGAATGGCAGGGTTAGGGATGATGAAATATTTGTGGCTGTAAAGTGCGATTGATCACTTTACTCTGGCAGGTGGCCTGTTTGTATGCTAGTTGGAGAAGTAAAGGCAAAGACAGATTATTTCTGGAAGTGTCCACTGCCAGTGAAGGCCTAAGACAGTAGCCACCTGTGTGTGTGTATGTATGTATCTAGAGAGAGAGAGAGAGAGAGAGAGAGAGAGAGAGGGATGGATGGATGGATGGATGGATATTTTTCCATCATCAACAAACCAATAAAATACACATCATCTGTTGACATCATCTGAAGTGTTTTGATCAGCAACGCCAAGGGCACTTAACCTTTTAAGTCACCCCCATTTTTGAACACAGACGTGAAAGTGCACTATCCAAACTTAAATTATTATAAACATGAACGGAAAAATTTTGCAATATGATTTTGATGTACCATTTCCATGGTAATGCTAATGCAATGTCTGATTTTAAAATGGCTTTCACAGGATGAATTTTGAGATTTTAAGCTTTCAATTGATATATACTTTGTGATGATTTCTAAAATGTGATGGGGGGGGTAAGGCAACAAAAAAAAAACTTTTTGTGACAAAGGTCAGAACTCATGTTATGATGTAGATTTTTAAGGGTGCACTCTTGTCATAAATTAATCTATTACTGTTCCTACATAATTTGTAACAAAAAAACAGTGGTAAAATATCTATTTAGAAGTCTTAGACCTTTCCAACGATATACAGTTTGTCATGTTTAGATTAGGATTTAATTGTAATATAGTGAAGTAAACTTAGGCGTCCCGCTGAGGGGACGGGTGACAGTTAAGAGGTTAAATAAATAGTGAGAGATTGATAAAGTAATTTCCAGGTCCACCCCAACTTTCAAAAGGATATACATCAACACAGGACAAAAAAAAATCTACTTGTTTGATGTTTTATTTATACTGTAATGAAGAAATACGATCACGGATAACATATCAAGACTGGCAGGCTAGGGTCTGAGGACCTAGTGTGTGAAGAAACATTGCCACTGGTCAAACGCAAACATCACAGCAAACTCAATCCCAGCTTGCTTCTGCTGGGAAGAGAGAAGCTGTTTGGGTTGCACCAAACAGAGTAAATCCTTCCTTTGAGCAAATATTCTCAGGGCTTACCACCACTCCACCAACTCGAATGCAAACACAAAGCGAAAAGTGCACAAGAAGCTACAGACACACACGACTAATGATTTGTACATGTTTACAGTTATGAGCAGCTAATGTACTTGCCTCTCTATGTATGTGATGCATTGAAGTGAATCATACAGTACTTAGGCACGGTAAATATCACTGAAGTGTGATATTGACTCTAATGTTTCAGTTCTCCCACACACAACCACCCCGTTTCTTTCATTAGACAGGAACGATATTAAAAAAAAGATGATGAACGCAGCACCATCGGGTCACTGTGCGGGCCGTCGATACGGAAACCACATTGTTTCCCTATTAATTAACTCACTGAATCATTCAATCATTTACATATTCATGCCATTTCCCCTCTATCACTGTTTTCATAGGCATCCATTACACAAGTGCACAGGCATCACCATGTAATACCAGAGCGAGATGGAGACCGACACAATGACACAAAATAAATAATTAACATTCATTTCAAACCACACCACTCGCTTGTGACATTTAAAAATGGTGTCAAATTATGAGCATGATTTTCACCGGGGAACAGAGGGGGTCCTAATTAAACGTAGGCTCATTGTTTTGGAGATACACTAACCTTTTTTTCAGCCTGCACACAAAGGCCTTTGGTACACCTGAGACATATGTCACGCTACATCTTTCTCGCTTCCGAGTAGTACAATGTGCAGACACCTTCACAACGTGTCTTATAGTGTGTATACAGGAAAAAAGCACAAAGCACTTACTATTGTGCCAACAGATGGAAACACACACAAAGTGCTCAAACCGTGCTCTCCCTTTTGATGTTGTGGTAGCAAAGTGAGGAATTCCATGCAGTGCCACATCTCCTAAGGCAAGGCCTGTTTCTCTTTCTTTATTTGGCATGGGTTCTATGTACATGTGCCTATCACCCCCCAGCAGCTTTGGAGGACACCCATATCTCGCTCCACAGACACCGCCATCACACCATCTCAAGAAAACACACACGGCACACGTATGAAACAATGCCCACCCTCACTTTATCAGGATCTGGAGTAGAGGAGGCCTTTAATAGCCAAAAAAAATGAAAATGGGACTCATTCCTGATGGTTTAATTCGCAAGCCGCCCAACCGGAGGTCACACGTATTGTCTTTCTGCCATCGATACCAATTACGAAGCATCAACGAAGGAGGGAAAAGCATAAATATATTTTATCCTCCCTTTATTCTGTTTCCTAAATCCTTTTCTTTGCCCTCTTCACATTGTAATTGGGTTTGTGTGATAATGAAGGTCACATAAGCCGAGCGGTGCATTGTGGTCTATTCATCTGTTACAATACAGAAAGGGCTGCTGTATCCCTCATTATCCAAGGATCTTCTGTGATTCATGTGTCAATTCGCATGAAAACCAACCATGCTAACTATAGAAAAGTCCTTCATCATCTGCGGTGCGGGATGGGGCCTGCCTGCAGAGTACATCGCAATGAGGAACCGGCATTAATGGATTCATCATTAAACCGACCTGCCTTCCTTCCAAATAATAAAAAACAACATAGCAAGTGTATTGGCAGTATATCATATAGAGGGTGACTGTTATTTCAAGTGGTCTGATAAAGAAATCCATGGGGTCTTTTCATTGCTTTGTTGTGCTTGTTAGTCATCTGAGTAGATAGCAGATTGTGTCTTAATTGGAAATCCCACCAGAAGCCTTCAGTAACATATTATAAAATTATCAGAACCTTTGGCGGCTGCTTTTTCATTATAGGGATGTTAGCGTAACTGTAGGTGAGAAACTTAAAAAACAACAGGGCAGCCAGTGCTAATTTTTACACAGTTGTTTGTTTCAGTTATAGTCTTTATCATTTAAAAAAAATAAAATTTTAACTAATGAAATACACTCTATTGAAATTCCAGCAAGTATTACTTATGATTTAAAAGCATCATAAGCTATCACAGTCTAAAGTCTGGTGAAAGAAGTCTCTTATGCTCACCAAGGCTGCATTTATTTAATCAAAAATACAGTGAAATCAGTAATATTTTGAAATATTATTACAATTTAAAATAGCATTTTTGTATGTATAATGTAATTATTTATAATTATAATTAAAATAATCATTAATAGAATATACGGTCTGTAGAGTATAAAAACCATTACACCTATGGAGAGTCCCCACAAGGATAGCAAACCAGACATGTGTGTGTGTGTGTGTGTGTGTGTGTGTGGTTGATGAAGAAAAAAATCTCATTGAACAGAAGCTGAGGCGAACAATTTCTTCCTACATTAACAAAGTGGAGTACAGTTCAAACTCTTAACTCCCTCAGCTACATTACAATTTGGAACATTATTATTTCCAATAAACACCTCATGGAACAATGTTCATCCTCAGCTATAACGGATCTTTGTGTTTCCGGTGTATAATTCCGAGGGCAGGTGTGGCCAAACATGACAGGATCCTGCTCTTCAAATATCCAGACACAACGCAGACATGTGTAGAAGAGGGGAGGAGAGGTGAGAGTCTAGGAGGAGGGTGTTATGACAGGGTGCTGTGGGCTTGGTCTTCAGCCACCCACAGCGTTCAGCGCCCGAGACAGCCAAAAGCTATGCAAGCCGCTTGCTTCCCTCAGCTACAGACACGACTGAGCTCTTAATAACCCCAAACAATGGAACTGATACCTCAAACGGGCTCAAGATAAATGAGGAATTTGGGCACGATGAAAGAAGGAAGATGCAATAAATGATGATACATAGAAGATCTTCTAAAATTAGTTTAAGGTTTAAGGGAGAGAAAATGAAAATCCTGAAATGAATGAGCCTCTTCTCAGATGTCATGTCAATCAAAGCTGCCTGGTAAACTAATTGAAATGAGTGGCGTGTTCTACTTACAATACAGCACTCTATCAGATTACTCTATGCGATTCTGTCTTGGATGTTTTTAATATGTGCACATCAGCTAGATGAAATGCAACATTTGAATAACATGCGGTGAAACCTTATTAATAATACTTTGGTAATATCCACTACTCTGTATACTATAAACAACTAGGTTAATTTTCGAATTAATAGCTTATAAATAACTGCCATTTATATATATATATATATATATATATATATACACAATGTATACATATACACACACACACACACACACACACACACATATATATATATATATATATACACTGTATACATATATACATACATATATAATACATACACTGTATATATAAACACTGTATATACAAAAAATCCAACATACATATATTATCACTATATTATCACTGAATTATATGCATCACAAGCACAATTGTTACAGCCATTTCAAAATATAAGTGTACATGTTGATTGCCATAATATATTGCATACAGTATATGTTCATTATAATGATCAATAACTTGGTTTAGAATATCAGTCACTGTTTCCCTACATTTTCTTATTGCCAGACTGAGACTGAAATTACAGGAATGGAATTTGAAAGAACTCTGTTGACCTTTCCTCCATAGCTTGTTTGTGAACAGTCCCTCTGCATAAAGAAACTGGCGAAATTCCATTGGCAAACTCGTTTAATCTTCTGAACGACATCTAACGTTACACGAAGGTGAGGCAGTGCGCACTCCTGGGAAAATGTTAGAGCAGTACTGACAGACACCATTACCAGTCAAAGACCACATAGCCCTTGGTATTGAAATACATACCCTCCCGGGGGACATCAAATGTGTGAAAATTAATACTTTGGAATAAGGCCAAAAATAAAGAACTAAAATGACACGTAATTGATTCTCAGTCTAACAGTTCACTTGTCGTTTAGAAGCATTTGTGGCTGTCCTCACCTATAAATTACTCTCTCGGTGATGTTTACATTCCCGGGAAGGTGTGTGTGTGTGTGTGTGTGGGGAGGGGGGGGGTAATATTAAATAGAGTCCTGTGTGAGTACGGCTGGTGTAACATACAGAAGACGCACAAAGGAACTGCAACCCCTTTCATTACAAAGCATGAGCACTGGAAATGTTACTGAGGTCTGAGTGCCCCCTACTGTCTAAATATATAAGAGGTCACACCTGAAGCCCTTGTGCTACTGAAAATTAACTGAATAAATCTCATAACAAGTCAAACATATACACTGTGATGTAAATATATTCTTAGCCGTGTAGGTTACTCTGCATTCTGGCGTTCTTTGGTCTCTTCTGTGTATTACTACTGAAAAAAAAAAAAAAGTACACAGACGTAACTGCATCATTTATGCGTGCTTTAAGTATACACGGCACCATGGGACCCAAAAAAAGCTACAGCCAGTAATAACTATGCATATGTGGATATAAATACACTCGCACACGGAAAGCGTGAGCATTGCAGTAGCAGAAGATAGCTCTCAGGTATGGATCAATAAGGTAGAGTCAAATAGGCTGGCTGTGCTGTGCGACGGCCAAAAACCCTCATCAGCGCACAGTCTGAGAAAGCTATCCAACACACACTGACTGACAAGCTATCAGTGAAACATGCACATTGCCATGCAAATCACACATTCTTAGTTGTGTAGGCTACGGTGACGTCTGGTGGTTTAAATAGTTTCTTTGGTCTCTCCTGTGTATTACTACTCAACAAACAAAAAGTACACGGCCGTAACTGCATCATTTATGCATGCTTTAAGTGTACACTGCATCATGGGACCCAAAAAAGCTGCATCCGGCAATAACTACGCATATGTGGATATAAATACACTCGCACACGGAAAGCGTGAGCATTGCAGTAGCAGAAGATAGCTCTCAGGCATGGATCAATAAGGTAGAGTCAAATAGGCTGGCTGTGCTGTGCGACGGCCAAAAACCCTCATCAGCGCACAGTCTGAGAAAGCTATCCAACACACACTGACTGACAAGCTATCACCTCGCAGGATCAAACACAATATACTACCTCTCCTTCCCTCCCTCTGTAATGAGACTCAGACACGCCTTATGATAGAGGACAAGTCTGGGGTGAGTTATGAACACAGTGTACCACCCGGCTATAAAGCACCGACACTCCTGCGGTAACATTAAGTCCAGTTCATTATGACGGTAATGATAGCCATTTATCAATCATTAATCACATGCTGCAGACAATCAAAGAGAGAGAGAGGAGAGAGACAGAGAAAAACGTCAAATGTAAGTACTACTGCATGAAGGATGTTATGCATCTGTTGCAGGAACTATTATTATGTGCACATACTCAAAAGCCAAA
Organism: Sinocyclocheilus rhinocerous; assembly: GCF_001515625.1. Taxonomy (NCBI): domain Eukaryota; kingdom Metazoa; phylum Chordata; class Actinopteri; order Cypriniformes; family Cyprinidae; genus Sinocyclocheilus; species Sinocyclocheilus rhinocerous. Next base: position 2,761,204 of record NW_015630348.1, on the reverse strand, counting down.
CACTGTTTTGATCAGCATATTCAATTGCTGCTGAATATATTTGTACAACAGAATATTCTTAAAGGTACACTCAGTAATTTTGTATTTGCATTGTGCTGGCTGTGTGACCCAGTCCATGTAAAATAATTATAAACTTACTTTGGCTGCTAATATACTTTCATTCATCAGCTCACATGATTGATCTGTCTATCTTTCTATCGATCGATCTGTCTGTCTGTCTGTCTGTCTGTCTGTCTGTCTGTCTGTCCGTCCGTCCATCCATCCATCAATCTAGCTTCATTTCTTTGTGTAAAACTTTTTTTTTTAATGAGGACAAAAATATGTGCACATTTAATGACCATTACAGTATTACATAATTGTATTTGTGTATTTAGTTTTGTGTTGTTATCGTATTTATTAGCATTTCTTTTGTCACTTTTTTTTGAAGTTTTGGGAAAAAAAATATCTAGGTGATGTACTGCATATAAAATAAACAATTATTTTGGTTACTAATATATTTTGAGTCATCATTACACATGTTTTTAACTACTAACTGTTAATTTCTTTGTGTAAACTTTTTTATTTTTAGTGTGGACAAAAATACAGACCTTTAATATTCATTACGGTCTTATATAATTTTATTAATTTAATTATTTTTTTTATTTTTTATTTTTTATTTTATCTGTGTTATTTGTTTTAAGAAGTAGTAGAGAACAACAATTTTTTGCCAAAGTTTTGCTGAAATTTGATAAAAATGCTGATAAAATGAATATCAACAAAAAATAAATAATAAAATCAAATGCATAATAATAGTAATAATAAACCATGCTAATAAAGTACTTTTAAAAAAATGAGAGAGAGAGAGAGAGTCAAAAAGGAATATAAATACAAAGGGAGCAAGACAGAGTACTGCATGTTGTACGTCTCACATAAATATTTCAGTGCACACGACAGGTAATTCTCTGTGAAGTGAAATATCAAATAACACAGAGAAAAAAAATAAATACAATCAGAACAGAGTGTAACAAAGAAATGTAGGGAAAACAGGACTGAGTTATCTCATACTGAGAGGGTCAGGTCAGACGCTCTACACAAAAGGGATAAGAGGTCATGACCCCTGAGCTTTTTTCCTGATCCCATGGGGTTTAGGCACCTGTAACACACAAACACATATTAATACCCAACCCCCTTTAAACATTTGTACCAATACGCTAAAAAACACACTAGACTGCTCCGCCCTTCCTTCAGTTCAAGACACCTGTCGACTAAAAGCTGTCCCAGAGCAGCACTCCTAAAAGGAATCATTCTATCAAGTGTGTCACTAGAGCTTAAAAACTGGGCCATTTGCACTGTCACCTATGTAACAGCAGGAACAAGTCACGGCGGCCTGATGAGATGCCGAGAGCAGTGTATCGACAACATGTGACTGTCACGAGAAAGTGTTAATGCAGACGAGACACCCTCCCTATACTCTGCACGGAAAACTGAAGTCTGGAAGAAATAATCTCCATGTTCAGGGATCTTTACAAACAGTGAAGATGCAGTCACGTCCAGCCACCTCTCATTCACTTAACCTGCCACTATCAATCTGTCGCCGTCACCGACTGTTGCAGGTGAATTGTGTAATTGCTGGCAAGGAACTATTCACATTTCAGATAACGCACTCAATTAATTTGGCCCAATTTGTAAGAGAGTAGATTTGTTCAAACCACACAAGCTTGAAATCAAGCCTTATTCCTATTATTGCCACGGCCTGTACAGCCACGCTGCTCTCGCACTCTCGTGCCTCACCATAGGGCTTCCTTAATTATAACAGACAGGACAATGAGAACGGAAGCTGGCCGACGGCCAGAGCAAATGCAGCCACACAGGAGTGTATGTACATGCCAAGTTCTCAGAGTCTGAGGCATTATCAAAAACCCTGCCCCTGTTCAAGAGTGCCACCCACTGGAGTCACTGAAAACAACCACCTGCAGAAACCACTGGGTGGTAGAAATGCACAAACCAAAGCAGCTAGCCATGTAGGTTGATTCAATACGCAAATCTTTTCAAAATCGATAAATCAGTAGGTTGTTTGAACAACTAGTTGGTCTTATGGAAGCCCTGAAAATCCAAGATGGCGGCGCGGTCAGATGCAGTGGCTGCTCCGGGTCCTAAAAACTGTGTTTTAATGTCAGTTAGTCTTGTCTCCTCGTCCTCAAAACCAGAGGAAAAACAACAGAAAACTACACTGCAACATGTCTACGATCGCCAGCGTCTTCTGGAAATCGGTAGTGCATGTAACTATCACCCATCACCAGTGACTACTGAGAAGCTAAGAGCCCTTTGTTTACTGTGGAAGCTAGACCCTGAGACCGCGGACTCGCTTACTGCTACTACCCGCACAAGGAGGTGCCGCAAGCGGTGTGAGAGGGGACGCAAACTCGGCAAGTGCGGAGGCATACGAGCTAGGCTAAAGGCTAACCCCACAAGACCAGATCTTCCAGTCTTGCTGTCAAACGTACGCTCACTAGAAAATAAACTGGACCTAATTCGACTCTGTCGGACTACACAGCGTGAGACAAGGGAGTGCTGCGTGTTTGTTTTTACCGAAGCGTGGCTTAACAACAACATCCCGGACTCCACCATTCAGCTGCACTGGCTAACCTGCTACAGAGAGGACAGAGATACAGCACTGTCTGGTAAGACTTGCGGAGGCGGCTTGTGTGTGTACATTAACAAAGAATGGTGCAACAATGCTGTGTTAGTGTCAAAACACTGCTCGTCGCTGGTGGAGTTTATAATTGTGAAGTGCTGACCCTTCTATCTGCCGAGGGAGTTCACGGTCATTGTAATCGTTGCTGTGTATATACCCCCTTGTGCAAACGCTAAGGACGCGGTTTACACAACAGAAAAAAATGTAGGTCTCATCAGCAACAATGATGAAACACCCTACAGAAAGGAAGTGGCACAACTGGTTGAATAGTGTGGCGCTAACAACCTGTCCCTCAATGTAAGACAAAAGAGGTTGTGATGGACTTCAGGAGAAACTCTGTTGACTACCCCCCACTGACCATCGACAGCTCGCCTGTGGAGAGAGTCAGCAGCACTAAATTCCTGGGGGTGTACATAACAGAAGACCTCACCTGGACCACCAACACTACATCACTCTCCAAGAAGGCGCAACAGCGGCTCCACTTTCTCCGCCAACTTACAAGAGCAGATCTCCCTCCACCAATCCTTATCACATTTTACAGGGGAACCATTGAGAGTGTGCTGACCAGCTGCATCACTGACTGGTACGGGAACTGCAGTGAAGAACATCACCACACGTGCCAACCAGAAGCCATGGATGACAGCAGAGGTTCGTGGGCTGCTAAAGACCCGAGATGAAGCATTCAGATCAGGAGACAAAGCAGTCCTCAAAACAGCAAGAGCCAACCTGTCCCGTGGCATTAAGAAAGCAAAACGGTTGTATGCACAAAAAATCAATAATCACTTTACTGACAGCAAGGACACACGGAGTCTGTGGCAAGCTATTCAGACCATCACAAACTACAAGCCCAATGTTACAAGGACTTAATAAGATAACACAAATGTTTACTTGTGAATGCACCACAAATCATACTGCACTACTTGCTTCTTAACCTTAAATACCTCTTTTGCACAATATCATGCACAGTTATTATGTAAAATACTTGTATAGTCTGTCTTAGGTTATGTGTATGTATAGGACTAGTCAACTATTTATAGTTAGAAGTTAGATTACCGCTTCAGATAGTTAGCTATGTAGGTCTAAAAATTGTTCTTATGTCTAGTGTTGTATGTTTATATTTATGTTTATTTATGTAGCACCGTGGTCCTGCGAGACACAACATTTCGTTCCACTGTATGTCCACACATGTAGCGGAATGACAATAAAGCTCAACTTGACTTGACTTGACTATAATTAGGCTAGCTTAGGGTCATGTCCACAAAACTCAAGAAGTTGCTGTTCAAATGGATTTATGGACACTCAGTGAAGCAACTGAACAGTGTAACTTCCAGAAAATCTACATCAACTCAACAACAATTCTCAAAAATGACCGATGCAATATAGCAAACATGATCCTTCAGAAATCATTCTAATATCCTGATTTGGCGCTCAAGAAACATTTCTTATTATCAATGTTAAAAACAGCTGTGCTTCTTAGATTTGTGGAAATAGTGATACATTACCACATTAAATCAATGCATCTTACAATAATCGGATATCGGTTTTGTAATATCGGTGGGAACGGAGCGAGTCCCACGGAGGAGCTCCGGAAGGATAAAAGTTGATGTGACTCCTTTCCTTTATTTTCTCCATTTGAAAACATTAGACCTTCTACATTTATTTAGCTTATTGTTAATATTAGTGTTGCTGCTGATGCTTTAAATAAAATGTTTTTTTATTGTTGTAATGTGAAGATTAAATTTAACATGAAAGAATGCTAATTTTCAACACTTTTTGAAAGATGACTGAAAGGAGGAAAAACCAAAGTGAAGTATGAACTTACTTCACTCAGTCATTTATTTACTTTATAACAGTAAATAAATATCGGTTCTGCATATCGGTTATCGGGCATATAAACATGCAAATAATTGGTATCGGTTATAAAATATCAATATCGGTCGATCACTAATTTATAATATACAAAATATTTATATTTCAAATAAATTATGTTCAAATGTTTTAAACAGTATTCTTTAAAGAAACATAAAAAAAAAAACATGGTTCTCACAAAAATATTAAGCAGCAAAAACTGCTTTCAACATTGATAATAGGAAGCATTATTAATAGCTACTATAAAAATCTAGCATACTAAAATAACTTCTGAAGGTGACACTGAAGACTGAAGTAATGGCTGCTGAAAATTCAGTTGACATCACAGGAAGTGTTTAATTTGTAATAATCTCTCACAATACTACTACTATTTTTTACTGTAATTTTAATCAAATAAATGCAGCTTTTGTGAGCATTAAGAGACTTCTCTCAAAAACATTCAGCTTTGACCAGAAGTGTGTGTGTGTGTGTGTCTCTCTCTCTCTCTCTCTCTCTCTCTCTCTCTCTCTATATATATATATATATATATGTACGCACATAATATTGTATAAACATACAATATAAACCTAATATTTCTATATCATTTATATGAATGATTATTTATCTATAATTTATGGATAAATGTACTAGATGACTTCACAAACAGACTAGTTGGTTGTCGAATGACTACTAAACAATACTGATTGATCCCAACTTTCTGTAAAGAGCTATTCTTGTGAAACAATGCCTCGGGAAAAGAAAGTCGATATGTTATTTAAATAAGCATACTCCATTCAAAGAGTGTTTATGTTTCATATGTATGTCTATTAATATGTGAGATATATCTGTTACAAAATCACCTTACCATTTGAACCCAACACTGCACTCCCTGAACCGAAAGCCATGCTGCAACCACTAGGCAAGCTTCCATTTTAGCTCGATACCTCCTACACCCCTCGGCAGCAGCACACGCGCGAACGCACACACTTGTGGCATTCAGTTTCAGCTCAAAGACTAGTAAAGGCTGGTTGCCATGGGGACAGGTGCATGCACAGCTGATGCATGTGTGTTCGCGCGAGTGGAATGGTGTGTGCTAGTGAAGCGTGTCACACAGTTCGCACTCATGACAAACAAGTGTCGTGGAACAGCGGAGAGCGTGAAAGCTCTCATACTGCTGTCTGAATGGCCAATCACAGCGCAGCCCACAGGAGAAAAAGTCAACACGTGGTCAAGCCTGGAGGTAGAGTGAGTGACTTTGTCTGAGTTGGTCTCTCTTTTTTTCTTTGAGTCTCTTACACATTCACAATAAAGTTGGCCTAACCCTTCTATTATGTCTCATATATCAAGGTGAGAGGTCGTAGTGATTAATTCATTGAAAAACAACATAGTAACTACAATTGTCAGCTACTCACTAATAACCATGCAAAAAAAATAAAAAAAAAACTTTCAATCACCGTCACACGCTCTCACATTTACAAAATGGCACACAATGGCGTGGCACACAAAATAAATTTCTTGTTAAGGTATAATGATAGCATGTATATCAACTGCATTTGGAAAAGCAGCACAACTCATAATAACAGTTTGTCTGTAGCCTGACCTTCCATTAGCACTTGCTTTTGCACTAATGTTCAAATGTTCTTCCCGCAAATAACATTGACACTAACTTTGTCCATGCATTTTCCCATGGCAACAAATTCATCTAGATGAAGTCAAAACTCTAAATTAAATTACATCTCTAAATTAGTGACAGATTCAAGGTCCCGAATTAACTTTTCATACACCCGACAACATAAGAACAAAGCCGCAAAGCAAAACAAAGCAAAACAAAACAAAAATAATTAAAATAAAAAATACAATAAAATAATATAATATGAAATAAAAAAATAAAAATAATGCATTGGAAGGTGTTTTGTTTTTTTGTCCTATTATCTATTTTTTCCTTGGACAATGGTGACAAACAGCAGGTTGATGCCTGCTGCGTCACTCACAGCTTTACAGGTCTCAAGCTCAAGCTACTCTTTAGAATGTCACCTGTCATAAAAACGTGGCTGCGCATTATGATTTTGTTTGCTCATATTCCACATGAATATTATATTCCACATTCCACACAAAACAAGAATCCTAGTTAAACTTGAATGCAGGGTTTCTGCAGGATTTTTAAGCTCAAATTTAAGACTTTTTAAGACCTTTTTTAAGACTGGCACAAATAAAATTAATACCATATGAGCGGGGTAGGGCAATGTCTATAGTACCATATTAAGCTGTAAAATTACTGTAAAAAGCATAATTTACGGTTCAGATACAAGTTTTCACAAAAACAAAAAGTTTTATAAAATTATAAACTTTACATTTCAGCCTTTAAACCACTTTGGAAAATGGAGTCAAAAGTATTAATTATTATATTGATTTAAACACTTATTATCAATAAATGATTATATCAATTAAATAACATAAATTGTGTGCGATATTAACAAAGAATGATATCTCGATAATTTTATGGGATTTTATCGATAACGATAATTAGACAATATTTTGCTGAGTGTGTTATTGTGCTGATATCTTAGGGACTGCCATGGACAGCTGACTCCTGGATTTTTTGATATTCTTCATATTCTGTGTGGTCAGTTTAAAGCAGTGATAGAAATTAATCATTTCCAACAAGTTGTATGGGTATTTTTACCTTTAAGCCATTTTGTTCTAAAAGTATATACCAACTTTTGAGTCAAATTCTTGCATTTGGGCTGTTACCAAGCAAATGAAATCAGTATCAACAAAATTTATCTTAAATCTTTAGCTGCATTAGAAGTGACATTTAGATGCATTTGCACACTGTTTAATGCAGCTCTGAGGGACATGGAATACTTTAACCTGCAGTTACAAATGCATAAATAATGTTTTGATAAATTAAACATAAAACATTGAAAACTGATATTTGAAATTATTTTTAAAATGAAAAGGTACCTTAAATGTAAAATGAAAACCGCCAGCAGGTGGCAGCAAGTCACTGTTAAGTGAGTCATTGCGATTGAACCGAATCATTTAAACGGTTGATTCGTTCAGGAACGAGACACCGTCCTGTTACTCAGAGATGCAAAACAGCGCTGTTGCCATGTTTGAAATGATTTTTGTTGGAGAAATAGAGCAAAAACAGAAAATATGGTGTCTAAAACATAAGTCTCTTAATATTAACTTCTTGTTTATTGAACTGTTGTATAAAATCAATATCACATTTGTAATCATGCTGACTTTTTGGAAAAAAACGTCACTCTTCGTGTGATGTTAACTATATGAAATGATATAAATATATACATTTTCTGCACCATATCTTGAATTATGTGATAATTCTAAATGCATTTTAATAGACTGATTCATACAATGAAAGAACGCACTCTAAATGCGCACACGCACTAGTCTAAACTACTAAGTTAGACTTCTTCACGTAATGTATGTGTGCACTCTGTAGGTGTGTTTTGTTTGCTTTTCGCGATATACTCGATAATATCAAATCGCACATCGTTAAAACAATTACGATATTATCGCAAACCAAACATATCGCACAGCTCTATACTGTTTAGATTTTTATAATGAATTGTCTCCTTATCGATCTACCAGTTCACATTTAAAGCTCTGCGTGTTTGCAGGGTAAAAACATGGGTCGATTTTTGCATTGGTCTGAACGCTGAACAAAACAACAGTTTTATTGAAAATGCATATTCATTCTCTGGCAGCAGGTAACGCTTTTGGCAGACCTATAACTATTTCCCCAGTAACGGCAGAACACAAAGCAGCGCAGCACCGGACTTTGAACATGCAGCGCTCATGAAATCATAGCCTTTTGAAGATTAATCGTCACATTCAGCATATTGCAATTCTGGTCTTTCCATCCCCAAATTTAAGACCTCTTGAAATCATAATTAAGACTTTCTTGTACAATTTAAGACTTGTTAAGGCCTTAAATTTGATACAACTAAATTTAAAGGGGTGGTTGATTGCGATTTCACTTTTTAAATGTTAGTTAGTGTGTAATGTTGCTGTTTGATCATAAACAATATCTGCAGAGTTACGAAGCTGAAAGTTCAATGCAAACGGAGATATCGTCTTTTAAAATTCTGGCAGTTTAATGCCTACAAAAACGACTGGTAAGGGACTACAACAAGTAACTTCCCGGGTCCGTTACGTCAAGAACCTAGAATTTTACATAAACCCCGCCTCCGGGAACACGCAGCAAAGGGGGCGAGGCCATGCTGCGCTGCTTTAGAGAAGAGGAAGAGAAAACTAGAGGTGCACATAAAAATCTACTCATATATGAATCACGATTCTGTCTTCTAACGATTCTAATGGATTCACAAGTTTCAAAATCAATGTTCTAAAGCAGCGGTTCTTAATACTGTTCCTCGCGTCCCCCTGCTCTGCACAAGCTCTGCTCTCTCTCTCTCTCATTCAGCTCACCTCCAACAATGAACTGTTACAATTATACACTTATTTTCACATAGCTAAGAGAAGCATTAAACATGGACGCGCTTTCAGTTGCCGTACTGTATTAAAGCTTTAATCAGGATAAAACCGTATATTAAAAGCTAACATAAGCAGTAGCATTTACAAATAACAGCATATCTAAAAGTATGAGACAACAACAAACAAAAAAACATAGGCCTACCATTAAAAGCCGTGCTTGCAAAGGTTCTGCACGATCCTCTTCAATAATATCCTCTGCTTCTCAATCGGGCTCAAACTGATAAGCGATATTAAAGGGGTCATATGACGCTGCTAAAAAAAACATTATTTTGTGTATTTGGTGTAATGAAATGTGTTTATGCGGTTTAAGGTTAAAAAAACACATTATTTTCCACATACTGTTGATAAGCAATATAGACGACGTCATTGTTTACAATACAACCGGAGCACATGCCGCTATGTTGAGGGGCGGGACGTTTAGACGCACGCTAGAGGCGGTTTAGCCAATCACAACACACTGGGCCAGCTAATCAGTCAGAGCCCATCGTGTATTTCTGAGGGAGGGGCTTCATAAAAGCAGGAAATGATCAGCGCGTTCAGAGGAGAAGGGAGAGAGCGGTGTGGAATAAAGGTAAATTATGTGAAAAATAATGTGTTTTTTAAAAAACGAAGCATTAACACATGTTAGACTGCACCCCATAAACACAATCAAGCCTATAAAAAAAACAGTCAACCACCCCTCTAATAATTTTTAAGACCCCGCGGAAACCCTGTGAATGGTGAAAAGCATCCTCTTGGTGTCTATATATCACTAAAAGATGGATCTGATCTGTGTCTAGAGAACATAACTTTAAACTAACCCACAGTAAACATTCTGCATCATTAATGCAAACAATGACATTTTGATTTTTTTTTAATGATATTTAACACATCCAAAAAAGAACTCTGAATGCACTGACTGCAAGTCTCTAGTAATTGTATCAGCATCAGCCACAGAAAGATTGATGTTGCTTAACTCTAAATGCATGTACATCAAGCCTCACCAGAGAAATGTAAGATAATTTGCCAAAATCTTGGAGTTATAGATTAACAATTCCATCTGCCACAGCCAGATCGTTTCTGGGTATTACGGTTTTTTTTTGTCCCATAAAGTATACAAGGGATGGCTACCAGCCCATGCTGGCAATCTACCAGTCAAAGCAGCATGTGTTTGTGAGTGTTGAACCATGATACGATGGGCAACTGGACCAGAGGAGTGGAGAGGGGAGTCGGATAGGCAGATATCAGTGGGACAGGGGTGCAGAATAATCTGAGGGGACAGCGGCAAGATCCAGGAAGCCCTGGGAGCAGGGGCAGCACTATCCTCTACTCTCCCGAGTTGCATTGTGTCTCATGCATTCAATGTTAATCTCACCCTTTGGGGACATTTGCTGTTGTGTTAATTACACACAGCCAGGAGCATTCATTAACACAAAAACACAAGCAAACAGACATGCAGAAGTTCACTGACACATGTTATTGTACATGGATATGCACAACACATGCACACACTGGGTACTAATGTGTAGATCTAAGGATGAATAATTGACATGGCTAACACAGTTTAAACATAAACAAACCATATCATTATTCAAACACATAGACGTCAGCAAAGAAATTGGGTATTGGCAGAGATAATATACAATATGATATAGGTGCAATACATCATGATTGGATCGAAAGCGAAAAGTAAGCGAAAAGGAGCGAAAAGTAGCGGAGCAGAGGGGAAGGGAAGGGAAGGGAAGGAAAGGAAAGGAAAGGAAAGGAAAGGAAAGGAAAGGAAAGGAAAGGAAAGGAAATGACAATACAACACAAACAAACAATAAATGAATAAATGCTTTTCTTATGAAGTTTCTATTCATCAAAGAATGTAGCACAGTTTCCACAAAATTAAGCAGTGCAGCTGTTTTCAACATTGATGATAATAATAACTATTTCGTGCATTGCAAATCAGCATATGAGAATGATTTCTGAAGGATCACGTGACACTTAGGACTGGAGTAACGGCAGCTGAAAATTCAGCTTTGCCATCACATAAATAAATTACATTTTAAATTACATTATTAATATAAAATGTATATATTAATATTTTACAAACAAATATATTAATATTTCACAATTTTACTTTATTACTTCACAATTATACTGTATTTTAAAAAAAGAAAAAAAAAACTTGTGCACCTCAAACATTATAACAGTAGTGTATGCAGACAAAGACACAAGTAAATCAATAAAAAAATGGAATCAAGGATCTAAAGTAGTGACAGAATAATGATATACTAACCTATATTTAAATCAGCCCCAGTCACACCCTCACACACATACAGGCTTATCTAACCAACTTAACACTTTAAATACACACACAGCATGTTTACAATCACACCATGGCATCTACAGTGGCACCGTTTGGCTCTTCCAAATCCAAAACACCCACCACATTACCACTATCCAGTGCCAAAATAGCCAGACGGGTCTGCAGCTAATGTTCACACAATTAACTCCAGAGCTCTGGGTCTCTCCCCCCATCCTCTTATAACCTGTTCCTCCCTGCATCACCCTGCTTGAGACCAGCCCTCATTACTGCCTGCCATCCGCTGACCTCTCACCATGGAAACCCAGCCACACAGCTCGCACACACCTGGGGTTATAACCACAAGCAAATTCACTCTTCGTTTCCAATCTATGACCGCCTAGAGATGGTGGAAGGGCCATTGGGACGTGCCGAGTATATTGCAGAGTCGTGGCAGTCAGCTTGGTTTCTGGACCAGAGTGATGGGCTGGCAGGTGACCCTCTCCTCTAGCAGCTGGGCCCGGCCCCAGCCGCGGGCTCTTTAATTGTGCCGCAGGGGAGCCCGAACTCTCTCCCCCTCTGGTCAATTATGGCGCTAGTCGGTTTAGACAAGATTGAGAACGCATGAGATAGAGACAGCGAAAGGGAGAGAGATGCGTTTTGACTGGATTTCAGACAGAGTGAATGGGTTTAAATAGCCATGTGGGCTGAGAGACCCTCCATCGCTGCCGAGCACCTGCGTGATAGTTATGTATTGGTCGGCTAATGGACTCTGGCATTATGGGAGAGTTAAACATGCTTCAGTAGCCTCAGCATGGGAAGAGGGGGGGAAAGGCGTCAAACATTCTCTCTGACATGACATAGACCATTAGCACCGCCATCAACATGGCAAACACACGTTACAGGATGCCGATTCCGCACGCCAGCGGAAAAATGGCATTGAGGCGCATGCAGGCGAATCAATTCAACTCAATTGTTATTATAGGGGGAGGAGGGCTGGTGCACCTCAAGGCCTCGTCCATATAATGTCACACAACATATACTTACTAACAGCAAGTAAACTACACATACGATAAAATGGGGGATGGGGAGTTTAAGTGGACGGTGGTTTGACTCTGACGTGTCACGCCAATGCCTCTAATCAAATATCAGAGAACTGATGAGAAAATGTAATACAAGGTGGTGTTGGCTGAAGTACACGAGTGCTCTGACGTTGATGGTGTGAAATGTGATTAAAATTGAATCAAGGCATATCAATCGTCTGAGGTTAATTTGTATTAACACGCCGTGCTAAAAGTGTGCTTTCAATCCCTGAGATGCCCATGGCTTCAGAAAGGTTAATAAGTTGCCTCACCTCGGCCGAGACGGTGGAGGAAGGAGAGAAGAGGCAGAGTGCGCCCATTTAATGCAAATTCAGAAGAGCACATACAGAAATGGTCACATCTATCCAGAACATCTGCTCTTTTGGCCTCATCTTTAGAATCCTTACGAAGTAAAGAATCCTTATATATTGGGTGCAAAATGGTTTTGGACACCTGAGTCACTTAAAAATGCATGACTGTCATTCAATGAGGAATAAAATATCAAATCAAACAGCATCTGAAACCTGGAGCTTTTCTCAGGCAAGGTGATTTTAGTGAATGTATGAAATGAGCAGTGTTTTTATTAACTAAAACAATTAATTTTTTATTAAAATAGTGGAAATAGAACATAAATATTAGATGAAAGCTTAAAAAATATATAAATGGCAACTTATTTTTAAACAAAAAATTTAAATAAGCTAAATAGAAATGCACTGAACTTATATTAAATTAAAATTATAAGTGAAAAATGAAAAAGAAATGCTAATCAAATATTAATAAATACTATTTAATATACTAATATATAACAGTATAAAATAGTAAATGATAATAGAATAACACTAGTAGTGAGTCTAGATTTGATATTTTGTTATATAATCCAAAGACATCCATACATTTTGAAGTTTACATCTTTGAGCAACTATAGTATCTTTCTCTCTCTGCATTATCTCTGCTGTAAAGTTGACAATTAGCTGCTGGATCAAAGTTAGGAGTCAATCCCATTCACAGTCACAAACGATGAAATGCTTTCTATATTGCACCCTGTGGCTGTTTGCGAATGGATTTAGTGACAAGACGAAGGAAAAAAAAAATGTGCCAGGATGGAGGCTTGTATCAGCATCTAAGCAGCACACCACAGACACAAACACTTTACACCGGTCCACTGCCAAGGGTTGACCAACACCTTAGAAAATTGTAAAGAAAAAAAGGTAAGGAAGAGATAGGCAGATACAGGTGCATCTCAATAAATTAGAATGTCGTGGAAAAGTTCATTTATTTCAGTAATTCAACTCAAATTGTGAAACTCGTGTATTAAATAAATTAAATGCACACAGACTGAAGTAGTTTAAGTCTTTGGTTATTTTAATTGTGATGATTTTGGCTCACATTTAACAAAAACCCACCAATTCACATCTCATCTCAACAAATTAGAATACTTCATAAGACCAATAAAAAAAAACATTTTTAGTGAATTGTTGGCCTTCTGGAAAGTATGTTCATTTACTGTACATGTACTCAATACTTGGTAGGGGCTCCTTTTGCTTTAATTACTGCCTCAATTCGGCGTGGCATGGAGGTGATCAGTTTGTGGCACTGCTGAAGTGGTATGGAAGCCCAGGTTTCTTTTGACAGTGGCCTTTCTCTCTCTTCTTTGACAGAGAGAGAAAGCATAAATAGGTATGTACTGCTCTGCCGACTTGGAATCTTCATAAAGCACAGCGTACACTACAAGACAGAAGCTTGTCACTTTTTTATGTTTTAAGACTGCAACAAAAAGCCCCAGATTGTAGTCAATTCACAGCATGTGCCCATCATCAACTAGTGTGAGAGACTACAGATACTACGACACATTTCAGACTTGTTTGAAATCCAACCAACCAGTTGTCAGGTTTGCACAAAATGAGACCATTGCACCTCCACAAAACTCCAACAGAATGCTATTGAAATAATGGCTGTCTACGTAAAGTATGTATATGTATTTAAAATTTCGGAGCTCAGGGCTCAGACAACCATCAAGTGTACAAAAAGCACACCTTTTAATAAAACACATTCAAAATTCAGAGGGGAAGAAAGAATATGTGAAAGTTCATATGCAATGCTTCCTTAAGGCAGTCTTGCTTTATGTTAAAAAAGACCCTACTTCTCTCCTTTCTTGCTTTCTACCAAAAGAGCATTGCTTAGAGTTGGCCAAGATATACATGAGGTCAGAGATCAGGAAAGCAGCAACAAATAAGACAAAATGTCAAAGAGAGGGTCAAGCGGTCAGACTATATGGCTCTCATACATCAAGTGAAGATCTCAAAAGCTGATCTTTGCTGGCGAGAGGTCAAGAAAACTCTCACAAGCGTTCAAAGAAGAGGACTGAAATGTTGATTGAATGAAACAGAGAGAGGGAGAAAGGGACAGATTTGAGCAAGAAAGATCTATAGCAATCAGGATAGATAGATAGATAGATAGATAGATAGATAGATAGATAGACAGACAGACAGACAGACAGAGACTTTTTTATGAAAAATATTTTTTTCTTATTCAAGAAGCTGTTTCACTCACATACATCACAATGGAAGAAAAAGTCTGGTTCAATTTCTGGTTCATACTGAGTTTAACAACAGTCAACGGAAACATGTTCAATTCTTCACTGTTCATTCAAAAATTAAATTTCAGTCACCACTCACCCTCAATACTTTCCTTTTTTTTTCATGCAGAATTTAAATTATAGTTATCGCACCACACAAGTGTCGTAAAGGTATTTCATACGACCAGTGCGCTATATATTCAAACACAGTCTGAAGCCATTCAATAAGGCTGTGCGTTCACAAGTGAAGTATTCACGTCATTAATTAATCATTTCATCAATCTCATAAACAATTAACGAGTTTTTCTTTTGAGTCAGATCTTATCAATGAGTCAGTACATAAAAAATGGTTTGAGTGATTTGTTTGTGAACCAGAATGATCCAGTTAACTCACTAACTCACTGGGTGGGGATTATGAGTGAATCATGACTTCAAATAGTCTCATTTTATTTTATCTCGTCTGAAGATTTGGAATATAACACATAAGTTAAATGGACCACTTTAACCTCTTAAGACCCGAGAAAAGATTTTTAGGAAAAAAATAGTTTTTTTTTTCATGTCTTTACATTGTTTAGAGCATAAAAAAAATTAAAACAAATTTATTTTTTAAAAATGATATTTCATTCATAAGTTATGCTATGTCCTCGGTAGAGGACATCGG
>NW_015630348.1:2726422-2744305 GCF_001515625.1 Sinocyclocheilus rhinocerous | reverse complement strand
ATTTGTTGTGTCTCCCAAAATGCGTAATAAACATGCTTTTAGTCCCGGTGTCCTCATATGAGGACATGTATGAAATCAACATCCTGTTTCGTAACAGAAAGTCATATTTTGATTTGAAACCCCTTAACATTTTCCTGAGATGTTGATTTATGACACACAGTTTAAAAATTAGTCAGATTTAAATGATAATTACAAAATATTATCATATTTCCATAAGAGTGTCACTAAATTAATATCAGACATATTTGAAGACCAAGGAGAGGGAGTGGTCATAGTGAAACATCCAAACATTTAGTATCTCTGAAAAGCCCTGAATGTGCTCTGTACAGGACATCCAGACTTAAAACTGTGGCATGTATAGTCTCAGAGAAATCACTAAAATATAATGTCCTCATATGAGGTCACAGGGTCTCAGGAGGTTATGATACTTTTATGCTGCTTTTCTACCCTTTTTGAAGAGTGAATGTTTCAGTCCCTATTCATTTTGAGTGTTTGAAAAAGAGCATAGGAAACAGTCTGCAAAATTTCACCTTTTGTGTTAGTTGAAAGAAAAAGTCTGACAAGTTTGGCATGACAATTTTCATTTTTTTGGGTGATCTCTTTAAATCTCACTACACCTTCCTTCCATATTTGAGGTCCTTTCAATGCTTCTCTCCTTGACCTCTATTCTCTGCTGTCCACGATAGCCCACCCCTCCCTTACTTTTTTCAATCCCCTCCAAAATTCACTCTCTTTTCCCCAAAATGTCTTGTAACGCTGGTCTCCAATCAGGGCGAGGGTTGTTGTGTGGTTGTCTGGGCTCTCGGCTCAGCTTTCCATTGAGAAGAGGCGTTTCACACCTCAGAGTGTGTTGTTGATATTCAGTGAGGCTCCTTCTTGAGCACGCAGCACCGGGATTGTTTACTCGACAGGCAGGCGAGGGGAGGCGATGGGGGGACAGCGAGCGTATCGTCCCATCTACTCTTCAGACCTCTCTCTGCACTCTCTCGCTGCCCTGAACCAATTCCACCTCAGAGTCTCGGGGACAAATTAAACATGATAAGACGTCACCACACAGGCCTAGAGAGCAGGGGGAGAGGATCGCACCGAGATGTGGCCTCTACACTATTTTTGATTTGTATGGAAATTAGGAGTCGAACTGCTCAAACAGCCAATAAAGTTGCAGTCTGGGAAATGTAACATTTAGATAAAAGACTATGGTGGCAATTACCACTGATAACATGACCAAAACAAAGAAAACAAAGCATGCGGAAAGTAAATAAAACGTAAATGCTTTTGAATTATGCTGCAACAGAGAAAGTCTATAAGGATTTTTGAAAATACTAACATTTCGTCGCCTTGGAATTATTAGGTTCTATCTGACATTTTTGTCAGTTCTCATTCTGACAACACTAATTTTATGTTTTAAAACAAATTATAAGTAAAATGTTTGTATTTCTTGAAAATTGTTGCTTCAATTAATGTTTTGCAAGATAGAGCCTTATAATTCCAAGTGGAAAATTACTTTTTAGAATTAGAAGGTTCTATCTGCATTTTACCTGTTCTAAGAAATCCCCATTTACAAATTTGAGAAGATTTTGATATTGTACATTTAGAATACATTTAGGATCGCTGTCATGTTCATGTATGGAAGAGACTTGTTCCCCATATCATTTTTTCTATATGGAATGCAAAAACTTTGAAGCTTAATTTCTAGGCAGCGATTTGTACATTTTAATCAATTCGGTCTCACATCTTTTAGTTTAATTAATTTGGTTTAATTATAATCAAGATTAAGTTTAACACTAAACAAAGTTAATTAAATCCCAATCAAATATTGAAACACAATAACTTCTTATATACAACATATGTTGCTTATAATATCGCAAAACGTTGATTTAAGTATGAAACTACACGCAACCTTGTGATTCACCGAACTAATTGATTTAGGAAGATTTGCAAATATTATTATTCTCAAGTACTTTGTCATAAGTTCGCCTACATGAGAAACACTGTGGAATTAGTTCCATTAACATATGCAGACATGAATATTTCCAAACTGCAGCAGCAAAAGAAACACGCCCATCACCACACTGTGAGCGGGGCGCATCTCTCTGGGGTACTCAGAGTCCCCATGCCCACGTCTGGGATGCCTCGTTGTAGAAGTAGTTTGATGCAGACCCCCGCAGGGCCTGAGAGGATGTGACTCCAGCCTAAATACATCGTCTCTCACTGTCAAACCCCATGGCAGAAAGAAAATAAAGCTCCTCCCTTCTCTACTCGTCTGCCCGGGAGACTATATGCCTCTGTAATGTGCCGTTGTTTTTGGTTTCTTATTTCAGTCTTGTTTTTGTTCCCTCTAGGCTGCATGTGGAGGGCACACGTCACTATTTTGAAGAGATGTTGATTATTCATGTACCCCATACTGACAGGAATACTTTAAATTATCAGGTAATGCAGGGCCTATTTATCTCAGTCCTAGCTCGTCCAATCATGTCACACTACTGTACTGAACATGAGATCATCAGCAAGTATGAAACTAGAAGAGTGACACAGAGATTAAGCCCATGAATATGAATGTTTTCTCTTTGTACAAATCAGAATGTCTTCACTAATGTCTACTTTCCCTTCCCTGGGAAATTAAACCAGGATACTTGTCTTTTAGTGAGTACTTGCTAAGATAATATGACTTGTTTAGATTAAAGATCTTGCGCCAGAAAACTTTTATTAATCTCAGGCTTAACAGCTTTGGTCGAGAGAAGTTGCATGATATATTTAATAGCTATTCCAAGTATAACACATAATTATAGTGTTTCTATAGACCGGATTTGGACATCCTGTTGCAGTAGCGTAAAACAATGTCGTCTCTTAACTTTCCTTAAACTTTCAGGGAAAATCAAGCAGAGAAAAAGAAACCAGTAACTTCCACTGCCTACTCAAAAGTCTACGATATAAACGGAAAGCAAAAACTTGCATTTAAACATCCCCCAAATGAGGAGTTATGAGGCAAAGATTTCATTGAAAGTTTTAGAGTTTCGAGACAGGTAGCGCCGCATGGTGGTATTTTCAAATGGGCTGTTAAGTGCAGTGGTTGCCCAAATTGCTCCCCTCTGTGATAAGATGATTAAAGTCAGTGGGACATCCGAGTGTAGCAATATGAGCCAAGAACGGTGGGGTATCCTTCTCAAAATGCACAGACTCCTGTATCCAGGTCACCCCCTGTGGCCTCTCTAATGCACAATAAACTCATTACAGGCCATTAATATTTAACTATCTAATTTTCCTGCATAAGTGATTTATTAGAGAACGGCAAAAAGGAGTGAGACTGTGGGCCTAGGCAGAGGCAGAGCACAGTAGGCAAACAAAGAAAAATTAGCACGGGCCACATTGGCTTTATTGAGACAAATTGGCTCTGCGTATGAGAGCAATTAGAGAAATCACTTTCTTTTCAGAAGCATGCCACCAGAAAGCAACTCTCTATTTTTGGTATGAACCCTGCAGAATTCGATAAAGCCCTCTGCTGTCAGATGAGTAGAATTAAAAGAGAGCAAAAATCTAGAGAGCCTAGCTTCAAGGTCAGAAAGAAGCCAATCAATGGCATTTTGATGCATTGTTGGGCCATCTCGGTAGCGTCCTAGGCAGCTATTTTCTAAGTACACTGAAAAACTGAAGTTTCAATAACATTTCAAAACAGCAATGCAATCTGACAATGATTGCATCATGAATTTACGATTTTAAGAAGTAGCAGGTCTACTTCTCCGATACGGTCTCTGAAGCCAATGCTGCTATAAACACTTGAGAAAAAAGCTGTGATTTTTATAAAAGTGCAGGTGCCAAAACCAGTAGTGATCTGATGATAGAAAGAGCACGCCATCATACGAGTGTGTGTTGAGAAAAATAGTGTGTGCTTGTGTGCACTTGAGTTTTTAGTGCAAGAATGGGTAGCCTTGGGTCCAGATGGACATGTTGACGTCCGAGGATGAGTGATTTTCTGGAGTGATGAAAGAGAAAAATTGAAAGAGAGAGAGGAGGGAGAGGGCCAGAGTCATGTGGACAGAGCTGCACTGGCAGATGCTTCCATTCGCAATAAACAGCATCAGCAATAAACAGCTCTGTCCTTAGGGGAGACAAGTGGAATGATCTAACCCCCTGTTCAAAGCGCTTTAGCATGCTGCTTATCAAAAGCCTCCTTTATTATTTTACTGTGGCATTAAGACCAAGCTGTTAATATGAGCCAGGCTGGAGAACAATTCTACTGTGTCCTACATTCATCTGCCACAGGGCGTAACAGGATTGGCTTGTATGGAAATAAACACAATTCTAATCAGGTGGTGCTCCTATGTTATAAAGCCTGGTATGGAAACCTCAAGGATTCCAGTTTCCTTTGATACTGGGATCTGTTATGTTACATAAAATACATTTGTGTCTGTTCGTGGTAATGCCTATATGTCCTTTTTCAAAGACATAACACTGCTGGCGTTACAGATTACAGGCTTGAAACTGACAACAAGGCAATTCAAGCCCAAAAGCCTTTTATGGGATCTTGCTTCTGTCTTATATCTAACAGTGTGTGTAGGGATTTGAGCAAGCATTTCTGATTTCGGAAAAACCTGGTGCAAGAGCTCTCGGGTACAGAAACAGAATACTGGGCCGCATATCTGAGGACTTTGATCGCGAACAGGTTAAGCCTGATTCCATCATTGAAAAGTGAAAGTGTCCGGGTCGTTTCAGGACCCTCCATAACCCAAGAATTAAGCCTTGGCAGGGGCACACAAGGAACGTCGGGGTACTAAGGAGGAGGGAGGAGAGGAAACAGTTGTTCAGAGAGTTCAGAGAGAATTTGATGAAATTTTGCCTGATGAATGGGAATCATGCCAGGCCCCTTGCGGGGAAGCTGAGGTCCTGAGTCACAGCCATGTTTTTAAAAGTGAAATCTGTCATTAATGCTTTACACAGCTGGCAGAAGATCTAAAAAGATAGAAAAATGAATGATTGCACAAGGACTGAATATGAATACATACACAAATTACAATCCATATATACATAAAGACTAGGGATGCACAGAATGTTCGGCAACCAAAATTATTCAGCCAAAAATAGTAAAAAAAAAAAAAAGCTCTTTCGGTGTTCGGCTGAATAAGCGAAAAGACCGAATAACTTGTACTGAACAATGACGTGACGCGATCAAATAGAGGTGCACACTGACGTAGCAAACATGTTGGCAGTGTGGAGGCATTTAAAAGTGTCCAAGAAAGACACAAAAATCATTACAAGCACCGACAGCGAGAGACTGTTTAGTGCTGCATCTCATGTCTCTGATGAGAAGAGGAAGGGTGGTTGCTGCTGGTTACTGTATGATGATTGAAATCGCCAAATGGCCTTAAACAATTAGTAAATAAACTGCAGAATGTTGTTTTCTAATACACTCACAAATAGCATGTATTCAAACAGCGCTGCACAAGCTCGCAGCGCCAGAGTTCAAAGTCCAAAGCGCAAGGAAAATCTGCACTGAAACAGTGTTACTCATCAGTTGCTCAGTCACATTTGTATGAATTTTTACAAGGCATGTGACAGTGTTATATATGCGACAATCATCTTCCCAAATTCATAATTAGAATAATTTATAAATCTGCTGTTGTCAACAAAAAAAAAGCACTGAGGTCTTCCTGCAGGTTTCTGAAAAAATAAAAGCTCCATCAACATACAGTACATAAATGTTAGTATTGTAATTTTACTATTGTTCTGACAATAAAATAAGTAAGACAATAATAATGATAATAATAATTACAACAGCTCTATTAATACATTTATTATAACATTCACACATAGTGTTCAATTTGGGATCTGTAATATTTTCTATTGTTTTAAAAGAAGTCTCTTCTGCTCAGCCAGGCTGCATTTATTTGTACAGTAAAAAAAATATTATTTTACTAACTTATTAATTTTAATGCTTTGTTGATATAACGTCTGCTAGAATGTTAAAAAAAATTTCAGTGGTAAGTAATTTTTTTATAATTGTTGTTTTGTAATTGACCTTTTCTTTGAAAAGCAATAAAAACGGTAAAAAGCTAATTTTGGCTATTTAATTTATGCAATGGTGAAAAAATTGGTGAAAAACAGTGTTCGGTATTCGGCCTTCGGCCCAGTGTTTAATTTTGTTTCGGCTTCGGTCAAGAATTTTCATTTCGTTGCATCCCTGTGGCACATTTGTTTGATATTAAATGACATTTACAGAATGTCCTAAACTTACATAAAATAAAACAAATTTAATATCAATATCAAATGTCATTTTAAATATTTTAATTAATTCATAATAAAATAATAATATAAAGTTATCCTAATTAAATTACAAGCACAATTAACTCTTACACAAATCATATTGTGAAGGATTTTCCTACATCACAATTCAACCTTAAAGTACCACTTTTGTGCTTTTCCAAGTCTTCAGTAAGTAACTCTATCTGCATCTACAGTCTACTGCATCTGCAAGCCACACTTAAAAACCTTGACCTAAAACAATTTATTTGAGCATGGCAAGATGCTAAAAAACAGCATGACCCATTTGTTTACTTGGGGGCAACAAATATTGATTATGCAATTAACCACAATTAATTTGATCATAATTAATTTGATAATTTGACATATACTGCACAAAATGTGAACAAAATATTTAGCCGCTTGACAGCTCCAATTCTTGCATTTGCTGTACTATCACACTGCTTTAATCTTTACCACTGATTCTGTGTGAGATATATGGGACTCTACAGCTTGACCCTCACTTGCTTTTCATTGCTTTTTCTCTCTCTTTCTCTCTCATCATAGGCTCGCCGGTCATTAAGAGACAAAAATGATGGTAGTCCTCCTTTTAGAGGTCAAGTGCTGCCCTGGGCTCCTCCTTCTCCATGAATTACTTCAGCATTGACACCAATTATTAAAATACATCTTCATTAGATCTCGCTTCAGAGCTCCATCTGTGGAGCAGCCAGTAACCATCTTCACCACCCCATCGCACTTAATTTACCCAGATAAAGCTCATCTATTGCTTGAGCCACTCAAAGCACCAACACCAGCAGGGCTGAGCAGTGCTCCCCAAAAAGCTCCTTCATTTCGGGTTACTGCTAGTCTATGTATGTGAGAGCAAAGAAAAAAAAAAGCTACCATACGACTTCATTCAACATCAATTTGCACTTCAAACCAATGCAAAAAACACAGCTTTCCTCACCAAGCAGGAAAAGGGAGGAGTGCGAGCGATCACAGAGAATATCGGTGAAGTGTTCAGGTGCTGCAGTGAGTTCAAATTTCTGTAAGAATTCATATGATGCACCGTTTAAAGAGGACAGTGGTGCTGATGGGGTTTATATTTCAAAAGCAACAAGCAATGCATGTCATCACCGTGCCGAAGAGTCAGACTTCTATTATCTTGAGAGCGGATGTCAGCAGTGAAGAAAACCTATTAGGGCAAGAGGAGGAGCAAGTTTTGCCAGCATCCATCTTATTTCAGCGGCACATAAAAGTGGAGGCGTTGAATTGCTTTTCAAATGCAGTAGGTCATGCCACACACTCAGTCCACCAGTGTATCCAATTTGATCCCCCAAGCAGAAACACAAGCAGAACCATTGATTGATACTACCAAGCGAAGGGAGTCTGGGGGAAATAGGGAATAAGAGTGTGAGAGAGAGGGGGTGGAAAGGCCAAGCAACTGTGGCTACAAGGAAAACAACATTACAATAAAATCGGAATCTGACAAAGAAGAGGATTTAAATGAGGTCTAAGCTGCATTTCTGAACAAATAACGTTGCTTCTAAGGCATGTATTGACAGAAGGTGACTGTCGACAATCTTGCAAATCTCCAAGACTATGATTTGGAATGAAAGGGCACAGAACACTAGGGTTTTTTTCTCAAAAGGTCAAGCCCTGAGCATATCTGCAAAGGATGGACCATTGATTAAACCAGTTAATAAGTAGTGAGTATTTTCTATAAACAAGTCGCTCTCAAACTGAGGTCAAACAGTGCACGACAACCTGCCCTCAACGGCACGAAGCAAGACTCTGGAAATATACACTATTACTAACAATGTTGATTCAAATTATGTTATTTAAATTGTTACTTTCCAAGTTTTGGGTTTATAAAACTATTTTTGTTGTACTTTTTTTTTTACAATAAGATATACATTATTTTTACTCTGACAGAATGAAATGTGAATAGGTAATATTCTCTTTAAGTTTCCTGGTAGTGTTCTGAAATGTCTTCAGGTCCATAAACCACAATTTTAGTCCACAATCAAAGACGAAAAAAAAAAGAAATAAAAAACTGGCTGATCAACAAAAAAATATTATTCTGTTTGGCATCAAAGTCTGTGAGCATTTAGATGTTTGATTTCCTGAAGACAAGCTTAAAAAGTGGTCTGCCTTTGAGGTTTACTGGATTCACAATGTTATCAATAATTTAACCAGTCTGACAGAGCAGTTCCAAGTGTTTCTACACTGATGGGAGAAGTTTTAGATAAAACTTGCATAGCTTCCAAAACTTCCGAAAACCTACCAAATATTTGAATTAGATTGCAACATTTGAAAACAGTTTTCAAAATAATGTGCTAGACTTATATAAATGTTAGTATTATTGTGTACACATATTTTATTTATTTGTATTATTATTTTTTGCTGCTCTGGTAACTAATGTAAAAATATGCCATTATGTGTATACGGTTCAAATAAATACATAAAATAAATATTGAGGTGATAATATCAATTTCATCATTGTATAATAAAATGAACAATTGCTTTAACTTGCATTCTGTCTGTAGTTTGGCCCTATTCCTCAGAAGCTCAAAAAAAGACTACTTTTCAATACAGTAGGAGTCTGGATCTCTTGAAAGACATAGATCTAAAATCCCTGTTGATCACTATATCCTTGTTTTGTTAAAAGCTATTTAACACCAGGCCCTTTGAGCAGTGGGGGAGAAAGAGATGCTGCGGCGTAGAGGAAAAGAGGAATGTAAAATGGAGCAGCTATCAATACCAAATCTCAAACACCAGTAAGACTAACACTCTTAGGGGGAAAACTAGATAACAGTGGCCCATTTTGTATACTTTAAAGAGGGCAAGAGCACATTTACACCTCCTCGACTCATTGTTCATTACTTGGCGGTCTCCAGATAAACGCTTTAGCTGTAAGCGAGTTGTTGAGAGCGCTTTTCCCTGGCACTTTCAAGCGGACCACACTCACCACTACATAAAGCAGCAGTTGCGCAGACAAATGAAGCAAAGCTTGACCAACGACTGCTCTGCCAGCTCTGCTATGAGGATTTATAGCATGAGGCAAAAGCAAGCATCTGCGTAGCCTTATAAAGTAATTCATCCCTGGAGACTGCCAGCTGCACCTAGTCTCAAAATACGCTGGAGACAGGGTGAAGACAACACCTACCACCTCCTCCTCCTCCAACTGGTGCCATGAAAGTATATTTTAGAGATGCAGTTTTGGCAGTACACTCATCAGATGGCAGACAGTTCAAAGTCAGTATGATTACCAGTGGTATAGCATCACTCTCTCTTCCCTTCCACTCTCTTGGAGTGGTGATGTTTACCATTGGTTAATAATCTTTGAATTAAAAGTGGTACGAGGAAGTAAGGTTATACTCGTTGCGTGAAAGTTCCCAGAATGGGTCCAAATCACATCTTACTCACTTCAAAGCTTGAGTCGCAGAATTCTAGCTTCATCTTAAAAGAACTGCTGCAACTATCAAACACAGAAAAGCATATTTCATTCATGAAGACGTTCAGTTAGGGTTCAGAAACAGACCTGGGGAGAGTCGAGTCAGTGGGTACGCTTCAGGCGTAATTGATAGGAACTGAGCCAAAGATGGGTCCCTGAGGACCTCCTCAACTCTTACTTATAAAACCTACACCTTTGCAGAGAAAAACTAAAGAAACAATACAAAGTGTAGACAACTGAAACCAAAACACAATTATATCTAAAAAAAAAAAAAAAAAGGTGCTTGGCTACACAGGAACAGGCTGTGTTTTTGTCAGCGTCTCAGAAGAGGAAGTACAAACCCCAGTAGTAATCAGCAGCGGTTATATTCAAGAGTCATATGCACTTCTGCACATTTTAAACCACCACATTATGCTTGAAGTGTTGCTGGATGGAGTTAAACAGGCCGATATAATGTCGATACTGGAGAATAAGAGGAGTTATCTGGAGCTCTGCCAGTGGGCTAACGCTAGCAAACTCCACAGACCGCGGCCAATCTGCTCTCAGATCAGTTCACTTCAATGACTGATCATCTGACCGCCGCTGCACACATGAGCAGACTCTTCAATTGTGCTCAATATCTGACAGGCCCTCTGCAATGCCCCTTTATGAAACAGGCATTAAAATCTACCGAGGTCACTCACTGTCAAAGGTTCAACTTACTGCCTTGCCGAAGGAAACATCCACTTTATCCTTCTCCAGCAGTGTGAATAAACAAGGGAAGCAAACGGAGAAACAAACTGGCCAAAACAAGAGTGCAACTCTCTGTACTGTAACTTTCTCTCTCGTTCTTTTCTTCTTCACTGTCTCTCGGGGGGCATCCAGTGAAGCGGAAAGGCAGCCAAGCTAACCAAGCATATCTGTCCTCTGCTCCTATCGAAACCCACAGCCGCTTAGAGTACGGTTCCCGTGAAGGAAGAGGGATGCTTTGTAAACTGACTCTGTGCTGACATGTAAAGTACACTTCCAACTCTGCAGCTCTGCTAATTGGCACAGAGCTAAACGCTTACATAATCTGATTCTAGAGACTGCATAAAAAAGGGGAAGTCGGTGGAAACTGAGACAGCTTCATGAAGATAATTATGATTTCACAGAGACGATTGGTTTCCCAATGTTTGGATGGATAAAAGCGGGTATCAGGGTAGCTGAAACTATGTGTGCCTATATGATTAGGGGGGAGGCAAAGCAGGTTGTCCTTACCTCTGGATTTAGAAGAGAAGGACAGTGAAAGCTTGCTGAACATGTCCGGGTTCTCAAACCGCTCCTCTTTGACTCTGAGCCAAAAGCAATTTTCCGCCATCTCCTGAGGCACTATCTGCAAGCACAGAAAAACTCCATCAAACACCAGCAGAAATAGAGCAAGCAAGCACCACTGCACACTTAAGCACACACACACATGCATACACAAAGCATGCATACCTGATTCATACATCTCTCAAGTCTTTAGTGACACATGGTCTTTCAGAAATCAGTCTAATATGTTGATTTGGTGCTCAAGAAACAGTTAATATCAATGCTGAAAACAGTTGTGCTGCTTAGGAAATGTGATACATTTTATCCAGGATTATTTGATGAATAGAACTTTTAAAAAATGTAACAAGCATTCATTTGAAATATTTTTTTTTCTTTTTGCAACAACATAACAGTCTTTAAAGTCCACATGAAATCAAAATGTACACTATTTTCTTTTCTTTTTTTAGTGCACATAGCTAGTGTTGAGATGAACAATTAAAAAGTTAAACTGAAAAAAAAATGTTTGTCTTTGTAATCTTTAATCAAAATAAAAAAAAAACTTCTCTGATGACATCAGATTGACAGCTTGGGCATAATACCATTAGTTTGCTGTGAGTGAGAGATGGTGAGGAGAAAAATACCACCCTCTATTTAATATTTTGTTTCAGTTTTATATACATTACAATATTAAAGTCAGTAGCAACTTCCAGTTCACAGAGACTTTAACTGCCCGTTCACAGCAATTTAATGCATGCTTGCTGAATAAAAGTATGAATTTTTACTGACCCCAAACTTTTAATTGGTAGTGTATCCAGTAGTGTATTTTTCAAACATTCCATGCCATAAGTGTTGAATTTTTAAGTTAAAACAACCTTTTTTTTAATTGAAGAATGCATTTTACAGTATATGACTAATATACCTCTAATATGCTTCTTAAGGAAAACCCACCAGATACCAATCAGATAATGTAATTAGGACTTCCTCACAATTGATCAGTCTACTAATTACCCAGACAACCCAGCAACTACACTGCGAAAATATGTTGTTCATATTCTAGAAAATATTTGCACATCCCTTGTGTGTGTTTCTGTTTATGTGTGGGATTAGAATCAGGATCAAAGTGATGTAAACTAGCGGAGAGAGGTGGCAGTTTAAACTATGTATTTTCTCCCTTACGGTTTACATATAGTAACCTCCTTCCCCTCATCATCTCTGCCTCATTCTCTCCGCTTCATTACAGCACTAGCATAAGGGAATTCAACTGTGCTACTCGTCACAGTCAAAGCCAACATGTGTGTATGCAATAAATTAGGTGCCGGCATGCTAAGAATTTGAAACCCAAGACTTTAAAGCTATTGTTGTTTTTTGCTGAGAGAAAATTGAAAGAACTCTCCATACATATAAAACAGTCTCCAGTTCATCACGCCAACATCTTTAGTAAAGTGTCTCCAAAGCACAGTAGCACCAGGACCAAGGAAAGACTTTTGTAGTGCGAAACTACATGTTTTTAAAATTGACTAGTCAGTGCCTGAAGACAAAGTCTTGATTTCTTCTTTTCAGACAGACAGACAGACAGACAGATAGACAGATAGATAGATAGATAGATAGATAGATAGATCTGCATATTAAATGCATATTAAATAGGTAGATTCACTACCTGTCAGCCTCTTAACGTCAGTATCAAACCTCCGTTTCTGTCACCCCAAGGTGTAATGTATCAATCTTTTTTTTTTCTTTATTCTTTTGATCTGCAATCAACACATCATCATTCAAACCCAAAAGAAAAGAAAATGACGGGTTACGTTTGGCACAAAATGACACCTGAGAAGACATTTCTTTCTTAATCTCAGTGTACATTGTTGTTGTAATTTATATAATTGCAGCCCAACCGGTAGAAAACTATATCCAACAGCATATACATACATATCACCATTTTCAAGAAATCTGTGGGATATAATTAGAATATTGATACAATAGCTGGGAAACTGTCAGCATCACTAGGAGTTGCTAGATTTATGGATAAAAAACCTTTTGTATTCTCTTTCATTTTAAATAAGATATGGTAATTTCCTCAACCTCAATAATAATTTAAAGGAAATTAAACAGCACATCATGACAGGAGCAGAAAACAGGAAGTCCAAAGATGTGGTGAAATGCCTCTCGATTATTCAATAAGCCCATTCTTGTATGAAGTGTTTTCATAAATAAATCTGTAAATTGATTGTGGAACTATTTGCTTAGAGTAGCATCGCCACCCCCTCTCACTTAGGCCGTCTGCACTACAGAATTATAAGTGGTCTGCCTGTGCCTGAAAGTCTTACCTAGCTAGCCAAATAAAATGATCATTTAATAATGTAATGTAATGTAATTAGGGGTGGGAACCTTTAGTCACCTCACGATCCGATCCGATTCCGATTCTGGGAGTCATGATCCGATTCCAGAATGATTCTTGATCTACTTTTTTCCCCCCTTATTAATTAATTAGTTTACCGACTTCAGAATCTTAAAATCCTTACATTTACATATCCTTACATAAGTAATTAAGTACTTTTTAAAATAATTACAATTTGAAAAAAATAATTAAAACAGTTTTCCATTCAAGAACTGTTTTTCTTCATCTTTACTGTTGTTTTTTACTATGACATCATAGACAGCGGGAGATGTCACGGATCTCTTTTGAAATATAAGTAGTAATGTGGTTTTTCCTGTCCGTTTAATCCCTTAAGACATTGTGTTTACATTAATTTTGCGTCATAAAACCATTTTGAGACGCAAGTGCATTAAACCACATACACGGAGATGCGCACAGCCACATGCGTGAGCAGTCTTCACAAACAAAGCGTGCGTCAGCATTTGAAATTGAAAGCAGCCTTCTGTTAGTGAGGTTCATATTTGAAATATGTCCACTGCATTCCAAACTACATAAATGATGACTTCGTAGAGCATTTGTAAGGAAAATACTGATGGGCGAAACCGCACACTTCAAGTGTAACATCAAACAAAGCGATCGTCTCTCACAGTGCATCCTGTGCAATGAAGCCCACAAATGTCCTTGCAATTCGCTTCAACCTTTCTGAACTTTATGAAAGATTATTTTTAAAATAGATTGGTGATAGTGCTCTTGAAAAATAAAGATGCTAATTCGTTCATGTAACATGAACTGTTTGCCAATATTTTTGTAGATTAACGTTACTATCTTAAGTGACCTTTTGTGGCCTAATATCCACATCACATATTGGTACGTTTGAACTAGGGTGTTGCTCATAAAGTATGGAAAACCACGTTTTACACCGATGAATGGCTGAAGGGGTTCATTTTAAAACTATTTAACGTTAGCGCTGCCGTTGAACAGCGCGCACGTCGTTTCCATCACTCCAGTGCACCTCTTCTTTTCAATCCATCACGTTGGCATATTACGAATAATAATCCATAAACAAGTGCATTTTGTTGCACAACATCGTAAGGCTAGAAATCGAGCATCGTGCAGCTGGAACCTAAATTGGTCCTCACTGGATCTTCACACTCCCAAGCTGTTAACAACTGTTTCGTGCCAAAGGAGGAGCACTCGGAGAAAGACTGAAAACTGAGATGGAACTACTGAAGGTACAGTTTAAAATGCAAGCCATTTGGCTACTTGTTGTTTTATGTAAGGGTGAGAGGAATTGTTTATTCTTGTATTTTTCTTCATGATCAGCAGGTAGTACTTCCCCTTCTACTGTAAATTAAATATTAAACGTGATGATATTTAGGTTCTCAAACAAAAAAAGCTGACATGCATTTATGTGTGACAACAGTTCAGTGAGGTTATGTTTTGTTGCCTTCAGTTAATTTCATGGACTTTCACAGAAAATATTAAATAAGTTGTTTATATATATACGTTCAATTTCAATTATAGTATCAACTTCAGTTTCAAATGTAAATCAGTTGTACAGAGGACAATACAGTGTCGGTAGGTTTTTATTCAACAAGCTCTGTTGATAGATTCAAGCACTGTTTAATTTGTAAAAATTTACAAAAAATTTACTTCATCTGTTTTTTAACCCATGTGATCAAGCCAAATGGTGAAAGTAGCAAGGAACAAAATATTGTGGAGGCAAAAACACCTTGGGAGTGGCTTATACAGTTTGTTGCTCACCTGTTGACATTTTTTGCACCCCTGTTTTACACCACTAAATTAACCTCTGCCCTTTTTTTTTTTTTTTTTAGGGTGAGCAGTGTTCTGTTTATGACGAGAGGTGGTCATCAGCTGCATTATAGAATTTCTTGGGGAACATTTAGGAGACCTCATCAAAGAATTGAAAGTATGCAATCTTAATTTCAATACAACAGAAGTGTGAATATATCAAAATGTTCATTAAAATAGTACTCTGATGAAACCAATATTTTTGTTTAAATTTTACTTAAATTTTGTTGTGTGTGCTATTTGCTACTTAATTTGAATGGCTAATTTTTAAGAACACGTTTGATTAATTCTAACTCAATTCTCAATAGTTGTTTAATTTAATTAATATTATTGCTTGTAATCTGTTGCCACAATTTTATTGAGTAGATGTAGTGTATTATTTTTTACAGTGTAAGCTCAGAATCTTCTCAGAATAATTCTCAGAATTTATCCAGAATCGTTGGAGAGAGAATCGCGATGCATCGATGAATCAATTTTTTCTCCCACCCCTAAATGTAATGTAATTTAATTTAATTTAATATTTAATTTAATTTAATTTAGGCAAGATATAATTATTCCTTCATAATGTTTAGTAAGTTTTTAGGATTATGAATATGTACTAATGTGGTGAAACACTCTAGTAAAGGTAATGGTAGACATTCAACTACGTTCCATTTAGTTGTTCATCCTGGCGCCTACTTTGCACCACATTCTCAATGATGATCCACATTACTGGACAGTATCATCGCATTTTCAATCTCACTAAGTCCAAATGGAAGAGTGAAAACACAGAGAGACTGACAGAGTGAGAAACGAACGGTCTCATTAGTGTGCTGCCTCATAAGGGCACTTGTGAAATAAACGTGACTCCTCCAAACAGAGTAATTAACACAAGGTTCAGCCAGGGTGACCTTGTTCACGCTCAAGCAGCAGAGAGAAATATTGTAGCTTCCTTTCGCCTGGGGCAGCTACACCCATCTCTGGGCAGAAAGTGAGCAGCTCCAAACGGTCTTAGCTGCAGATGCGAGCAATCATTTACTTTTCCATAAAGGAGTGCGGCTCCCCTGTGTGGGTGTTCTAACGGTTGGAGAAATTACATTACAGCACCTCCAGGCAACAATCTCCAATGTGGCTATTTGAAAGTCCGTTACATGCTTTAGGGAAAGATCGGGAGGAGTGCAGGGGCTGGAGTGTTTCCCGACTGCCGGCTGCTTTCACTGTCTGACTGTTATCTTCCTCTGTTGTGAGAGATGGAGGGGTCTCCGGTGGGTGATTTAAAATAGCAAGAATCAAACTAATTAGAATTCTCATTTTCATCCTCTCTCACTCTCTCCATCACCTATCACCGTCACATCAGCATAATGACACCTGAGAGATCTAAGCATTACCACGCATGGCATCACCTTGTCCATGTCTGTCTGAGAGTACGAAAGACACAGCAAACATATGTCAATAAATAAGGTGCTATTATTTAAATATTCAATATTTTACTATATTTTATATTTTATTAGCTCAGCTATTTTGCAACTGCTTCAAATCTGGCTAATCCTAACATATTTATAACAAAATAGAACAGTTTTTTTAACTCAAGTACCGTATTACAAAATGTGAAACAGTTTCTGTGCTGAAACCAACTTATTTATTCATTTGTAAATAATAATCATACTTTTTAGCTAGAGTTAATCAAGTTCAAAATAAAAACAAGCAAATATTAAAATAAAATTAATGTATTATTTATTATTATTATTATTTAATTCACTAATTACATACACACACACACACACACACACTACTGTTTGAATGTTGGGGGTCAGTTAGTTTATTATTATTATTATTATTATTATATTGTTTATTTTAAACAATATATTCATCATAGGGGGAAAATCACGTTTTTACACAAAAAAAGGATCATGTGACACTAAAATCTGAAGTAATGCCTGCTGAAAATCCAGCTTTGCCATTTTAAAAATAAATTACATTTTTAAAAGTATTTTAAAAGATGTATTATTTTAGATTGCAATAATATCACAATTTTTGATCAAATAAATTTGAGCCTTGGTAACCACAAATATTTATTTTGACATATAAAATAAGTATTTAATACAACATGAAAAGCATACAGTATAATATTACTAACTGTAATTTGCTCATTTTCCAAATCTCACAAAGCCAACTTGCCTGCTTAATATAAAAGCATTACTACAAAAATGGATCCTAAATGGATCCTGCTTTGTGACTCTTGAGCTTTTCAAATTTAAGTAGCCCAGATTTATACCATTTTTGATTGCTAATTGAGTTTGTTACAAAGAGTTATTTATATATAAGAGGTGGGCATCAATTAATCGGATGTTTTTTCGCACTGTTATGCGCAAAATTCAATAATGAATTCAAAAGTACTGTATTGCTCATTTTATTTTAAAAGTACTGCTATATGAACAAAAGTTCCTCTTCAGGGGCAGCGTGGAAACTACTGCCAAATGTGTCTCAGTGGGTCCTGCACACTTTAGAGAAGGGTTACAGAATCCAGTTTGGTTCTCCTCCGCCTCGTTTCAAGGGGTTTACATCCACGCTGGTGGGCCCCGAGCAGGCTCTGGTCATGGAACCAGAGTTCCCCGTTTGTACAAACTAGCGTACCAGATCCTTGTGTGGTCCCAGGGAAAACTTCTCTCGCTGAGAGCAGTTTACATTCCTGGGCATCCCAATTTGGGAGCAGACATCCTGTCGAGGCAGGGGCCGAGGCCCAGGGAATGGATGCTTC
>NW_015630348.1:2722222-2726395 GCF_001515625.1 Sinocyclocheilus rhinocerous | reverse complement strand
CTCAACGAGGAAACTGTATGCCTTGAAGTGGAAACTTTTCACTTCATGGTGCGGAGACCGCCAGCTCGACCCAGTAAACTGCCCGGTTAGGGGATCCAGACCAGCAGAAGCTAAACTGTATGTGTCCAGTGCGAGAACTGCCCTGTGGAGAAGGGCGGACCAACTGCTCTCCTGGCTCTTCTGTTCTCTCGCCTTAGCTGTCCAGGCTTCCACACTAGGCAGAGATTTTAAAGTTTGGCGGCGTGGGCATACTTGTTCCCAAAGCGTCCTCCAACGCAGCTCGAGTTCCTGAAGAGGCATGTCTCAGGTTACGCATGTAACCATGGTTCCTCGAGGGAACGAGACACTGCGTCTCGGGGCCATACTTCCGGCATCTCTGCCAGCGCTTGCTTCACTCCTAGAAGCTGATGCCGGTTTCACCGCACGTGCTTTTAAGCTTCCTGGTCGCTATGTCACCCTGCCAGTGACGTCTCGCCCATCCATTGGACTGATTACACACGTGGTTCAGAGCCGGTCATGCTGAAGGGCGTTCCCAGAGAGTCCTCCGACGCAGCGTCTCGTTCCCTCGAGGAACCATGGTTACATACGTAACCTGACACGTTCAATAACATTTGGCTTGCAAACACTTTAAACAAATAAGATGCTTTACAGCAGTATTCCCTTTACATTGTAGCAGTTCAAATATTTCTTGTAAATCTCAACTTAAACATTCATGTAATCAAAATAAAATCTCCTTTTCATATAATTTGTGTATTCTTGTGATGGTGCATCTTGACACCATGTCTACACCGGATGCGAGTGGCGCAGCGCGACAAAATACTATAGAACCCATTATAATCAGTGATTCTCTCTACACTGGATGCGGCACGGCGTGACACGACAAATCATTCGTGCCGTCATTCATTGCGATCCTATACACCGGATGCAACAGTTGTCGTGCCGCAACACTGATCTATATATATCTTCTCTATTATAGATCAGTGAGCCGCAACAGCTAAAGTCTGTCTACAATGACTGGATGCGTCACCCGTTGCAAATCATTTGTCAATCAATTTTGTGTTTTTTTTGCACCCTCAGATTCCAGATTTTTAAATAGTTGTATCTCGGCTATATATATATATATATATATATAAGACTGAGTGTATCCTCTCTGCACTGATGCATAAAGATGTTAAAGACAAGTTCGAGCAGAAGCATGAAAAAGTACAAATAAATTAATCCAGTTTTCAGACTGTTAAAATCCCCAAGGCGATGGGTAAATTAACGATTGAGAGTTAAAAGGAAAAATATGATGTGAAGAGGTTGACCCACAGAAATCGCATTTAAATGCGATGGAGGATTACGCAACATTGATTTATATATTTGTGTTTTGTTTCATTTTAACTCAAAAATTTATTCAATTACGACCAGAATGTGTGCGCAAGGGCACTTGAGCTAATGAAATAGTTTACGGCCTGATATCTTGAAAGGGAGGCAGAGTGGCAAGTCATGAGTCTCATGGCTCAATGCTCTTTTTAATAAGCTGCATGTACTCGTAGGCTTTGGACCATCAACTCCAACTGAAAAAGTTGCTCTCTCTTTTTCATCCTTTCTTCTTGTCTTCCTCTTACACACTGGGAAGGCTAAATTACTGCTACTATTTGCAATTTACTGCTGACCTTGGAGTGTGTTATGCGGTTCTCAGAACATGTGTGTTTTTAAACCATTTAAGCTCCAGTGATGTTCAGTGTCTTACCCTGGACCAGTTCACCCGCTTCATGACGCTCTCAGGTTTGTAGGTCTTCTTGGGCACCAGTCCATAAGGCAGCTGGACAACGAGTGGAGGAGGAGCCAAAGGCATACCCGGAAGTGGGGGTGGGCCTCCTCCGGGAGGTGGAGGTGGTGGTGGAGGTCCGCAGCCAGGTGGAGGTGGAGGGGGTGGAGGTCCCAGAGATGCAGGACAAGGAGGAGGTGGAGGAGGTGGAATGCCTCCACTTGGTGGTGGTGGAGGAGGTGGTCATAGATAGAATGAGGCAGCAGTCTACTGTCGGGGATTTGTTGTGTCGCGCCGTGCCGCATCCAGTGTAGACAGCATCACTGATTATAATGGGTTCTATAGTATTTTGTTGCGCCGCGCCGCTCGCATCCGGTGTAGACACGATGTTAGGCCCACTCCAAATGCTCTCATTGGTTGAGACGCGTGATGACGCCCATCCCAAAACAGTACTGATCAACATCCCACCCCTCCTGTGACCCATGGTTTGTCTGTATGTGTATTCAGAGCCAGTGAGCAACGGACATTCAAAATAATAATAAAAACTGCGTTAATGCGCGATAAAATATAATAAATAAATAAATATAATATTTGTCTGCGTTAATTAATAATTAATAGACGATAATAATGCGTTAACTTGCCCAGCCCTAATATATATAGGAGGTCCCAGAGATGCAGGACAAGGAGGAGGTGGAGGAGGTGGAATGCCTCCACTTGGGGGGTGTGGAGGAGGTGGAGGAGGAGGTGGAGGTGCAATTCCCCCTGGTGGTGGTGGAGGAACAGCACCAGCTGCTCCAGGTCTCGCCGCAACCTGTGAAGGGATTAAAAAGAATCAGAGACAAGAAAAGGGCATCTTAAGAGACCACTGTGAACCAAACATTCACCTCAACCACTCCTGTTCAGCTTCT
Organism: Sinocyclocheilus rhinocerous; assembly: GCF_001515625.1. Taxonomy (NCBI): domain Eukaryota; kingdom Metazoa; phylum Chordata; class Actinopteri; order Cypriniformes; family Cyprinidae; genus Sinocyclocheilus; species Sinocyclocheilus rhinocerous. Next base: position 2,723,734 of record NW_015630348.1, on the reverse strand, counting down.
ACACCCAAAGGCCCATGCTTTTATCACCATTACATGTTTTATCCCATCAGAACTAGCGGGTGAGACAAGGGCAAAGGAGAGTGGAGAATAAAAGACAGAGTGTTTACAGCAACTGACTTTTCAATTTTAGAAGAGTGCATTAAAATAAGTCTAAAAATCAGAGAAAGTGAGAGAGAGGGGGAGAGATAGGGGTGGAGGGGCTCATCGCATGCATTAAATAAGAGTTGATAAAAGCAGATGGATGACTTGGGGCCGCTGTGGCCTTCCCTCCGGGCACCGGTTCCCTCAGCAGCACTGAGCATCTGCCTGTCTAGTGCACAGAGCACCGCCTCCTGAGAGCCAAGTAGGGGCCAGCGCTCAAAGGAGCCTGAGCCCACCGCCTGATCCTCTCACAGGGGAAACTGGGACACGGCAATTCCTGAGGGGCAGGTAGTCACATTGAATATGTAAATAAATAAATGGCAGGTCGGTTGATGTGACCGGTAGACTCTTCTGGAATGTACACACCTGTGAAGTGTTTGGGCTCTCAGAGGAGCAATTTGAGAAGTGTTGCACAAGTGGTAAAGTGAATGTGTGCGAGTCTACATTTATATGTGATGGAACGATTATCTGGGTGGAGGCTGGAGGGTTTTTTTCATCCAGTGTATCCTGTAACCCAGGGTCCAAAAGTAACACTCACCTAGTGCCAAACGCATATAGAAATTGGATTTGGCAAGCAAATAAAATGTGAGAAGCTGAAAAACAAATCTACTAAAGAATACATGCCTTAAAGGGGTCATATGACGTTGCTAAAAAAGAACATTATTTTGTGTATTTGGTGTAATGCAATGTGTTTATATGGTTTAAGGATAAAAAAACACATTATTTTCCACATACTGTACATTATTGTTGCTCCTCTATGCCCCGCCTTTCTGAAACGCGTTGATTTTTACAAAGCTCATCGGTCTGAAAAGCGAGGTATACGTTGATTGGCCAGCTATCCAGTGCGTTGTGATTGACCGAATACCTCAAGCATGTGACGGAAATGTGACGCCCCTTACCATACTGTGATGCCGTGTCCCGGCGCAACGACACAAAACCAATAAAACCCATTACAAACGAGGCATTTGTTGCATCCAGTGGGGACATAATTACTGATTATAATGACTTCTACTGTCTTTTAAGCGTTGCGTATCACGCCACGTAAACATAAAACCATGTAATTTGTGATCGAAGAAACGACAAACAACAAGCGCTACTCTACACTGCTCAAAACTCACGTTTGAATCATCAGTGGCAAATTCTTTAAATATGAAAATGTACTTACAGGCTGTGAGTCAGAACAGCCGGCATTGTAGGCTACTCCCTCAGGTTCAGAAAACAGTCCTCTGTAAAATGCGCTGCACACATCTGAATATTTGGGTTGAACTGTTCTGGAACAGTGTTGTAAATACAACTTAACCACTGATTTCTAGTCATGTCCTCTTTTGGAAGGCCAAACAAAGTAGTTTCACTTTCACAACAAAACAGCGT
>NW_015630348.1:2690403-2721274 GCF_001515625.1 Sinocyclocheilus rhinocerous | reverse complement strand
CAAAGTATTTTCGCTTTCGCAACGAAACACAGCGTCTTCACAACATGGTGGCAGCGTCAACAATACTACAGCGAGAATCAAAGTTATGCCTTCTTTCTTTGCGTGAACATTTGGCGGTGTTATGCAAATCTTCCCACACAGTGACGTAGACATGTGGGGCCGTGTTTAAACAAGACATTTTAGTAGGGCGTGGACATGTCTTAACTTTTATAAAGAATATCTCTTTGGGTTTGAGACTTTAGTCTTTGCAACTTTAGGGATCTTATTTATGCACAAACAGCTTGTAACACTCCAAAGAGAAAGGAAAACTTGAAATTGCATCATATGACCCCTTTAAACTAATGTTTTAATGTAAGAACTTTTAATTATCAATTAATTATCAATAAATATCAATTATTTAATGTCTTTAATTTAATGTCTTTAAAAAAAGTCTTATTTAATTTTCTCTGCAACTCCATGTGCCAATACAAATGTGTAATCTAAGGAAATAGCAAATATGAGGAAGAGTGAGATCAATCAATCGATAAACCAATAAATAAATAAATAAATAGGTGTTTGTCTTAATAATATAATAATAAATTAAGTAGTTATTATTATTATTATTGTACAATTAAGTAGTTATTATTATTATTATTATGTATAATAATAATAATAATAATAATAATAACAATTTAGTTATTATTATTATTATTAATATTATTATTATTATTATTGTTATTATTATTATTAGATTTAATATTTAAAATTTAGATTTAAAATATTACATAACTTTAGAAAAACAAAATAACCCACAATTTGCTTTAGGTCAGGGAAGAGTTAATTGTGGACCCTGTTGCAGGAAACGTTCAATACACAGAAAACAAAACACAGATAAAGAAGGTGAGATGAAGCTTAACTCTAGGTAACGGGCATTATACAGCAGCATAGTATAACCAATTTCTATGGGCCTCGTAGGATTCCTATAAGCTTGGCTCACGCACACACACAATTTAAAAGCCATTTCAGTTTCAGATTAGCAGCGGAGAATGAAAAAGCGACTGACACTGAGGGCATAACTCAAAAGAAACAAACATGGTGAAGTTTATGATGATCATCTGTTATTGTTTTTAAGACGTAATAACATAAGTGTTGATTCGTTCCGTATGGAACATACTTAACTGTGATTACACCGAATGACAAGATGACAGTATCGATATTTGTTTGCGGATGAAATATGGAAAGCGCTTTGTGTAGACTGATTCATCTCGTTTAATCATAAAGCATAACAGATGAGAGTAAACCATTAGACTTGATTAACATGTAAATTGCCTCTGTAATTTGCTAATAGATTGAGCGTATGAATAGGATGCAGCCACCTGAACTTTTAGCAGTAATGAGAACAGTAATCGAGCTTGAACGCTCATGCAACTGGTGGCGGCAGGCAGTCGACCTCTCTGCTCCATCCTCTAGATCCTTAACCTTGAGCCACAATCTACAGAGTTTTTAGCCAAATACCTGTTTCTTGTTCTTTATTTTTCTTCCCTGACTTACTTTCCTGGTAACTGAAGATAACTGAAGTTCACAAGATGGTCTCCAGGAAGAGAAGCCATTATGAAGGAGTCAGGGCTCAATTCATCTAGAAACTGATAAGACAATAGGTGGTAAATGTCCTGACAAATCAGCCTTGCTCTGCTCACAACAGAATAAACAGGTATTTTGAATCATTGATAAAGGGTAGCCAAGTCTCTTTAGCAACAAATGATATGCAAATGCTTCAATTAGAAGTCCCAATAGTCCAGATATGACTTGACCTTTGGATGATCACAAACCATTTTTCTCCCTCCTTCTTCTTCTCAAATCTTACTTTGCGCCTCATTCTCATTACTGCTTAGTGAAAAAGTTTCTCATTTTCTAAAGCAATTCCCCTCTCTGTGCTCCAGCCTCAGTTCAGTTGATTAGGAGAATGATATGCGTCGAGCCACATTTTTATATGCATTACCGAGTGTTTGATTACACAATGCAGGCAGTGGATTGTTTATTAGAGGGGAAATTAAAAAGGTGTAGGAGCATCATGCAGGAAGCTGAGGTCCCTTGACGAGTACCCTGTCTCATGATTATGCGTCTGTCAATCTCCGGCCCGTTGTGACCCATTTTCTCTTTTAAGTTTAATACAAGAGAATGGCAAGCAAATTAGCTGCTAAATTAGAGCACCGTCATTTCCGCATCGCTTTGGCCCTCTGTGGCAGCTTGTGGCACGCTGCAGACCCTCCAGTCACGGTTCTGGAATGCTAATCAGCCTCCAGCACTCAATTTTCTCTAGCCATACCCCTTATTCTCTTTAAACAATATCCATCATTTAGACCAATTTTAAAACCAAAACCCATTTTACACAGGAAAATTTTTCATTTAGGGCTCCTTTCCCCCTCTGTTTTCATTTTGGCTTCTTATCTTGCTTTAAAAAGCAATTTATGAAGCAAAAGTCTGGTTTGATAAAGGTCTAAGCTGGCCACTGACCTGAATTTGCTGGCCGTCTCCCATACCATTCAGTGGCACTAATTAGCAGTCAGCATGTCTGAAACTATCTGTTATATATGGACAGGACAATATCAAGTAGACAAGCATCCATTTACACTCTCAATGGGTGGGAGGGCACTCTGAGTAGAAACAGTCACAGTTTGGGTAATTAACTAGGGCTAACACACAATTAAACCATCCCAATCTCATCTGTGATGAGCAAGAGGCAAATTCAATTAGATTTGGTTACTACTGAGGGTTACAATACTCTAGTTAAATGCAAAGATGGGGTTTCATTTTCCCTTCCAGCTGGAACTGGCTCTGGGAGCCTGTTCCATCTCGTTCCTGTAGTTGACGATGAACATAATAGTGTTCATCGTCTGTTTTATTACGTCTTAAATTGATTTTTCCGTACATTTCTGCCATATGTACATTAATTGACAGTCACCACTGCTAAGCTACCACTAAATATTGTAGAAACTTAATTTGCTGTAAAGTTGCTTTGCAATGATTTGTATCGTGAAAAGCGCTGTACAAATAAACTTGACTTGACTTGACTTGACTGTAGCTAATGTGGAAGAGAATGATGCTAGCAAACCTAAAAATAAGGGAACCGACAAACTGCTTGCTTCATACACTTTCAAGCTTCTAAGAACTGAAAGTATTCACAGTATAGAGATTGTGTTTGGCGAGATTCACCATCACAAGCTGTTTATATGCTGGATATGTGGTAAGGATTATGGCCTAATTGTGTAGCATGCATTTGTAATGGATGATTGCACAGCATCTGTTGAGAGTCTTGAGACAATACAGAAAATCAAAGCTCTGGCTGATCAGTGAGAGGTAACAGCTTTGATCAACCTGTTAGAAGGTATAAAAAAATGCTGATTTTCAAAGATGTTTGAATAGCTTGTAGCTGGTGTGTGGTGAGCGCACTGGCGCCGTTGTCCTGTGGCTGCTGTCGCATCATCCAAGTGGATGCTGCACACTGGTGGTGGTTGAGGAGAGACCCCCACACATGATTGTAAAGCGCTTTGGGTGTACAACAATACACAATAAAGCGCTATATAAATGCATCATTCATTCATTCATTCATGTTGGCGGGTGGCTGCACTGAGCATGCTGGGAAGGCGGAGGGAAGGGTTAGGAGAACACCCACCTTGCTGTTTCTTTCGCTGATGCTTTTCTCTGCTTTTCTTAGCTTGTCTCTCTCACTAGTCAACTGGACAGGTGAGCGTCAGACAGACATAGATACATAGACAGAGCAATGGTAAGGCAAAGAGAAATTTCATAGCTGGAAGAGGAGAATAAAGCAAAAGCCAACTGCCAACTTTACTGAAGGTCACATGGCAATAAAACTTGGGGACAGCAAGAAATTGGATGCAAGCAGCCTATTTGAACATTATCAAAACACCGTGTTTACCTACTAATGAAGTAATACAGGGTTTCATTAGCGGTTGTTGTGAGCTTTGCAGGAGTGAATTCATAAATTAAGAACATCATTAAACACCCTCACACAGTTCCAGTTCCAGACACAATTGAGTGCAACAGTGCCACCCAACTTTTCAGCGGACTTGGTTCCGAAATTATTTGGCCCATAGAGATTTCTTACAAGTCTTTATTAAACCGTTAAAAGTGCTTTTTAGGAGTGGAATGGGGAAAAATATTAAGAAATATTAAGTTTTCAAAGACTTTCAAGTTATCAGTAACAATCAATTCCCCTATGAAGAAAATTTAATTTTTACTTCTGGAACCAGAGTGTTGCGCCAACATTACTGAAGGTCACATGGCAATAAAACTTGGGGACAGCAAGAAATTGGATGCAAGCAGCCTATTTGAACATTATCAAAACACCGTGTTTACCTACTAATGAAGTAATACAGGGTTTCATTAGCGGTTGTTGTGAGCTTTGCAGGAGTGAATTCATAAATTAAGAACATCATTAAACACCCTCACACAGTTCCAGTTCCAGACACAATTGAGTGCAACAGTGCCACCCAACTTTTCAGCGGACTTGGTTCCGAAATTATTTGGCCCATAGAGATTTCTTACAAGTCTTTATTAAACCGTTAAAAGTGCTTTTTAGGAGTGGAATGGGGAAAAATATTAAGAAATATTAAGTTTTTAAAGACTTTCAAGTTATCAGTAACAATCAATTCCCCTATGAAGAAAATTTAATTTTTACTTCTGGAACCAGAGTGTTGCGCACTATTGGCTTCAGTCATTTCCATGATGCTTTTGTTCCAACAGCGTCCATTTCAAAGGAATTTCTAGGCACAAGCGTCGGAAATGCAGTAAATTGGTTGTTGTGCATCTTTAGATTTGCTTCTGGAATCCTGTTCTTTCAAGTTTTTCCCATCATTTCACTGCCTTATGACGCGCTCAGTGAATTTAGCTCAAGCACTTAGATTCAGTGATGCTATGCTCCCGCTTTGAACTTGCTATGAGCAGCCTCTTTTAAAAAAAGAAAAGGGGAAAAATAACATCTTAACAGCCTCTTTTCATTCAGAGGAAGCATACTCTACTGCCTCTAAAATACACTTATATGGTGCAGTTTCCCCATACTGCATGTAGGGTGGAATCAAATATTAAAGACGTGCAATGGAAAAGAAGATGTATACCTTCATGGTGGGGACAGTGGAGAACTTTGATCACATTTGAAATCCTGTCCTTGCTTGTAGTGTTTAGTAAGTTTTGTTGTTTTTGTTTTTTTTAGCTGTATTTATTTTTGACGATATGAAGGGCAGAACATCAGCCAACACATTGAACACTGTCAAGAAGAACAGCAGCATCTTTGTATTCCTTGTGATCGTTTCCTCAAAGAGAGAGAGAAAGAGAGATGGCACACATGCACTGCATTTCAAACGAATCAGCCTGTAAAGGTGAATGGCCGAGCTGTGTCCCCTGATACTGACCATGGCAACAGCGCAGGGCACATGGCGACCAGCTCTATGATTCAAGCGAAGTGCTGTCCTTATCGGCATCATTACCGCAAGACTCCTTGTCAAATCCATCCCGGTAGTAGCAATAAGACGCAGGTCCAGCCCTGCACTGTACCATAATGTTACGAGTCCCATGTTGGTACAGACAGCTGACCGCACAGCTTTCTGAAACTTATCAGGTGCTGCAAAAGATTTCTCCCTCAGTATCGCTTGGGTTCTGAATTATTAAGAGAGCTACCGTTCGATTCCACATATTTGACACTATTCCCTTCCTGTAGAATGTCCAAGAGGAAAGAGACGAGGAACCCTGGAGAAATGTGTTGCACTTTGTTGCCGTTAATGTGACGCAATTACCAACTGCAGTCAAATCAAGAAAGGGAAATATCAATCCACCACAAAATGAAAAGAGAGAATATGGTTACATGCTTATTTAAAACTGGGCTTGGCAGAACAACTGAGCAGGAGGCCTAATAATGCATGCACTCTCATTAACTCTTAAAAATACATGAAATGAAAGTGCAAAGCTCTTATTTTATTCTTTCCATTTCACATTCAGTCTGTCCGGAATTTTCTGTACCACAGCTTTGATGAGCTCATCCGACTATTATTTTCGCATGAGCTGGCTCTCTTCAATTATGTGTTAAAGGCAAATCTGTTGATAAGCATGTCTTTGCTGTCATCTCTTTGTTGTCCTTTAAACCTCGGTCACCCTAATTGTACAAAATAATGTGAAAAATGTCTGACAGTCATGCTTTTCAGCTCAAAACTTTTGAAATGTACATCATAATGCAACCTAACAAGGCTTATTTTAGAGATGTTATTTTGAAACTTTTGTTATCATGAAATCTAAATCTAATAAACATTTATATAATTAATTTTAATTACATTTTTACAGTACAATGTGTTTTGAAACCAAGTTCTACTTTCCATCTGTACCAGACGACCAAAGAACAACAAGTTAGCAAGTGGGTTCAAGTGTGGGTGAGCATAGTCAGTTTTCACGGTGATGTGTTGTGCACCCACAACATTGTGAAACTGTAGTGGGAGAAGAGTTTTACACCGGCTGTCTAATAAAGGGTACAATTTGTCACCTTTGCGCATGACAACCTATGAGTTTATATCCCTTTCAGATGTGCCAAAACACCCAGGGGATATATGCAAGTCTCTCATGCTTAGCTAATAGCTTCGTTAGCGAGTGCATTATATGTTCTCTACCAGAAGCACCAGAAGTCTGTTGATGCGAGAATGTTCCAGAGCCAAAGCTTTGAACGTGCCATCAGAGTGCACATTTGGAAAGAGTATGCGTCTCCAGGGCTCCGCCTCGCTCCTCTACCTGTTAATGTGCTGGAGATGACTGAGCTTCAAAGAGAAGGTGATCGCCTTGGGGTAAGACTGAAGGACACCCAGGGAAAAACAACAGCCGAATGACACTGCTGTCCAGGAAAGCAAAGCTGGAGAGAGCAGGTGAGCAGTCATTAATGGGGTTGCGTGTCCGTGAGGAGGGACGCATTGGGTGCGCGCAATATGGCTCGGCATGAACCCACAACCTGACAACATTGCGAAACTGTAGTAAGAGAAGAGTTTTACACTGGCTGTCTAATAACGGGTACAATTTGTCAGCTTTGCGCATGACAACCTATGAGTTTACATCCCTTTCAGATGTGCCAAAACACCCACGGGATATGTGCAACACTCTCATGCTAATATCCGTGTGCTTCTTTAGTGAGCGCATTATATGTTCTCTACCAGAAGTACCAGAAGTCTGTTGATGTGAGAATGTTCTGGAGCCAAAGCTTTGAATGTGCCTTCAGAGTGAACATTTGATAAGTGTATGCGTCTCAAGGGCTCCGCTTCACTCCTCTACCTGTTAATGTGCTGGAGATGACTGAGCTTCAAAGAGAAGGAGATTGCCTTGGGGTAAGACTGAAGGACACCCAGGGAAAAACAACAGCCAAATGACACTCTGGTCCAGGAAAGCAAAGCAGGAGAGCAGGTGAGCAGTCATTAATGGGGTTGCGGTGTCCGTGAGGAGGGACACACTGGGTGCACACAATATGGCTCGGCATGAATGAGTGTAGAAAAGGAGGGATGATGGTGACTGATGAGGAGCAGAGTGCAGAGAGGCCTGGGCTCATGAATATGTGTAGGAGTTGAGAAAGTGATGGACGAGGCAGATGGAGGAAAGGAGGGAGGCAGAGTGGGTAACGTGCCGTGATTTGGCTCTCGGGGCAGATGAAGTGCAGGGGTGAGGACTGCACAAAAATGAAGTGTCGGGCTCTGAGACGCTCCGCTTTGCACGGGGAGGAACCCATTCCAGCTCCGCCTCCACTAATGTGCCCATTTGGTAAATCTGTAAGAATGAATGGTGGTCCAAGCTGCCAGGGTCCTTAATGACAGCAACTCATCTCGGTTTGAAGGTGGGGAGGCTCTTGTTGGAAGAAGCTGGGGGCAATAGGGCTTAGAAATGCTGAGAGGTAAGTAAACAGAAAGACAAAGTGTTGGCTTTTCCGACCGCAATATATTTGGTTTCTGGAAAACTATTTACGCCGTGGATGGCGCTTCACAAATGGTGATATTTTTTTTCCTCCTATTAAACTCCATAAGCTAAGCAAGCAAGCTACTTCTTTTGTCCCAAGGCAGCACTAAAATCTAAAATGTTTCAAATTGGGTTTGGTAGGAAATAGCAGTCATTTTGCGGAAGAAGGACTAAGGGTTTTTCTTGACAGGAACGATGATGTGAGATCCAAAGACGTAACACAATCCCTCAAAGCATTGATACAATAGCTAGGAACAGGCTGCGGTGGAGCAATTGAGAAAAATCAAATCCAACAATTTGAGGGGGAGATTGGCCCTTTATTAAATCATACAATCCCCCAAGTCTTAAAATACCCATTTAGAGCACCACTGCATTCACGATAAAAGATAAAAAGGTTTCAATTCGACCAAATTAGCAGAGTCTCTCCCTTCGCCGCCACATTAGAAGTTGCATTACCATTTGAAGCAGACAGAGAAAAACTGCTTCATATGACTTCACAACACAATAAGTACTAGTGATACTAATGTGCTTGTATAGCTCATTTTCAGGGCATTTGATGAGCTGAGCGTCAAGTAGGTTTTATGATGGAGGCAAATAATTTAATGCCTGGTAGTCTAATAGTCATTGGAGAATAGTCTGAAAACCGGAAAAAGTAGGCGTGTTGCTTCACGGATCTGTAGGACAAAGGGCTCTTCTAAGGCAACGTGAACTACAAAGCTCTCATGAGGGAAGATAAGAGAAACCTCAGTGGATTTGAAGCCTCTGAGAGTACAACAAAGCACAGATCTGTTCTGTGGTATAATCAGTGCCAATGGAAGGGTAAACTATGCATGTTAAAGGTGAACGCTAGGGAACCGGCATCGGTGGTAGCTTCCATTAGCGTTAACCTGTGTTTGAACCTTGGGTAGAGAGTGCAGAGCAGCTGAATGGGTCACACCTATGGGGCTGCTTGTGAACCTAAAGTGGTGATGAGAGAGATCATAGTATGTACAGTGGGTTATGGTGCAAGTGTTGTTACCTGGGTCTGCAGGGTGTTGATCTGAGACTCTAGCTCCTTGATTTTCTCCTCCTGCTTCTGCAGTTCGGCCTTCGCCTCCTGCCGTGCGCTGAACTCCTCGTCGAACTGAAGACAATAAAACACACACAAAAACATTGACATAACCATATGGATTCCATCGACCACAGGACAAATTAACACATTCAGCATGTCTCTCCACCTTCACTATCATCAACATCTTGATCCAAGACTAAGCTTTTACTAGCTGCAACATCTGGGTCTTATTCACTTACAAAGTGATCTAACACATGTGCAAATATAATATTGATGAATATGGATCTAAATAATCCAGAATTTAGATTTACTCCACTGTTTAAAAGTTTGGGGTCAGTAATTATTTGGCAAGGATGCATTAAATGGATCAAAATCACAGTAAAGATGTTTACATTATTTAATTGAAACTATTCTGAATATTTTGTAATGCTGTTCTTTTGAGTCATAAATAATAAGGTTTCCATAAAATTATTAGGTGACACATCTGTTTTCAACACTGATAAAAACAATATAAAATGTTTCCTAAGCACCAAAACAGCATATACGAATGAGTTTTGAAGGGTCATGTGACACCGAAGACTGGAGTAATGGCTGCTAAAAACTAGTTTGCCATTACAGGAATAAATTACATTTTAAAATGCATTACAGTAGAAAACTATTGTTTTAAATGGTAATAATAGTTCACAATATTACTGTTTTCACTCATTTAATTTTTGATTAAATAAATGCAACCTTGATGCGCATGAGAGACTTTTTTTCAAAAACATTTTTTTTAAATCTTACCAAGCTTACCAACTTTTGAATGGATGACAGTGTGCATATAAATATTAGATGCATCATATTCTATTAAATCTATATGTATGTATAAAAAATTATACACAGCTGCAATCAAATGCATACACACAGTTAGTTAGTGTGACCCAGTGTTTTCAGCTACCCAGTAGTATTTGTGCTACAGTACTTTGCCTTTAAACCGCAAGCCTCAGATATCTGGCTGACATTTGGAAGAGTTGGGCAGGAAGCTGAGCATAAGCATGGATACACTCTCAAAGCATTGTGGGATACAGCTTTTGGCTTCACTGACAACACCAGCAAGTGTTAGCATCCTCATGAACCTCCAGAGGAAATGTTTGAACTAAAAAATTACAATATTGTTCAGTGGGGCCTTTCACACTATTTGAAATGGTGCCTGTAAATAGTGTTCCCAGTATGGCACAAACAAGTGGACAATAATGTGTATATAAATATTAGATACATTATATACTATTAAATTTATACGTATGCATTAAAAAATGACATTCAGCATTGGTACACAGCTGCAAACACAAGCATACACACAGTTAGTGAGTGAGACCCAATGTTTTCAGCTACCCAGTAGTATTTGTGTTACTTTGCCATTAAACTGCAAGCCTCAGATGTCTGGCTGACATTTGGCAGACTTGGGCAGGAAGCGGAGCAAGAGCATGGATACACTCTCAAAGCATCATGGGATACAGCTCTTGGCTTCACTGACAACACCAGCAAGTGTTAGCATCCTCATGAACCTCCAGAGGAAATGTTTGAACTAAAAAATTACAATATTGTTCAGTGGGGCCTTTCACACTATTTGAAATGGTGCCTGTAAATAGTGTTCCCAGTATGGCACAAACAAGCTTGCAGATTGGAGCATCAGCATTGATTCTGCTTGCACTGATACAGATCATGTTGCTCTGCTGCCAGCTATTGATCAGACGAGAACAATCAATGTGCTGTCTCACCGCTCATGGGAGAAAAGTTTGGTGACAGCAGCATGGTTGCATACCAATAGCGGCACCCAGGGTGATTAATAAACTCACCTTTTTGGAGAATTCAGCCGCTTTCTGCTCGCTCTCTTCCACTTTGGCTTTATCCACGCACTGATCTGTCATACACAAACAGTCGGATGCATGAAAATGCACAAAACACACAAGTATATGTAAATTACAAGGTGCATTGTTAACAAGATGCTTAAGATTCCACATCAGACACCGAATGAAGACAATCAAAAGAACAAAAAACCGAACAGAATAAAATGAACCTGTCAGTGTCTCATTCCCCCCTCTCCTCTGGAGATTTGTATTCTGTTCTGGAGGTTTGAGATGTAAATTTAAAAACGGCGCCCCACAAAATCTGTTTTCAACTCATTAAAGTAAGGGAAGAAGTGAGAAAATCTAACATTTTTTTTGTTTCTGTAGATGGGTTTGAAACTTTTAATGAGCCTTTGTTGGCAAGTTACGAAAGTGTTAGTGACAAAACACAAAAGAGGGGCAAAGAAGAAAAAAAAGAGAGGAGAAAAATTTACATCACCCTTATTTTATTAATTCCTTTGGTGTCCAAGAACTTGCATGACAAAACAATTGGCATCAAATGCTTTCCCTCACAACATTTAATCATAAAACAAATGAAAAAAGTCCAGGACTGCAGATATAACCGGTACAGCTGTAGTCGTGTTGCGTTTATAAGACATGACATGCCAGCCAGGTTTTGCAGATAATGTTTTATTTATGCATAATGAGTGTACCTTATCTTACATGTCAGGTGAGTGCAGGTGTTTCAGACAAGGCTCTCATGGGGACCAGGAAATAATAATTAGATCTACTCCAGGAAATCGCAAACTTTTATCAACTGCAGTTGCGCCTCCCTCAACGCAGCGTGATTTCACAGTTATGTTAGACAGAATGTAGTGTGAACCAGTGCAGGATTGTTATAATCATGCTCTAGACATCCCATTAAGCCCCAAAAATCTTTCTGCCGGATTTCATTGAAGTGATATAACTCAATACTGCTCTCTCGCTTTTACCTAAAGCTGCTTACCGAAACCTGAAACTCCTTTTTATTCATTCCGAAATGTTCTGGCCACTTTAACAAATGGCCACACAGTTCAAGACTGAATTGAATAGTCTGGAAAACTGAGCTGTACCAATGAATAATAACTTAAAAGGAACTGCGCTGATGTCTAGTGTGGCGTTCAACACAAAGATGTTTTCTTCAAGACCCAGGAGACCTAATCTCAGACCTACCAATGAGATGACTGAAGTCCACATCCAGTCGCTCCCTGTAGGCAAAATCAGGGTCCATCCCACTGCGGTGGAGGACGATCTGGGACAAACACTCCTCAATCACCTTGTAATACTGAGGCCTGTAATAAAAAGAATGAGTACAGCGAGAGTGAGGGGGCAGAGTATGACAAGAGACAAAGCCGTTAACTTCATATAAAATACCGCCTCGTGCATTCCTGCAAGGACAGCTCTTCGTAAATCATCTGGTAAGACATATCTTTTAATGGTATTTCACGGCATTGAATTAAGGCTTCCTTCGGTACATAATGAAATCACTAACGGCAAAGTGTGCAGCCGGAGAGCGGTTGGGTGACTTTGTCCATTCAAGGTGAAGACAAACCGACATCCGGGCCTCCATTGTTCCCTCTCTAATTTGCAATCATCTTTGGCAATTAAGGGCAGCAATAAAACCTGAGACGCAAATCTAATCAGTGTAATCTGTGTAATTAGTTGCACAATGGCAGGGAAAACACAGCCTTGTGTTTGGAGGGGTGACAATGACGGGACAGGGAGTAAATGGGTCTGGGACTAGACACTGCCACGGCGCTTAGTGTGTGACCTTTTCCAAGTTATATTACCAAATTTAATTGCGAATGACATTTAACAAATACAATGTCGACTTAAGCCGAGCTCCGTAGTGGCAAATAATTATGTTCCAAGTATGACCTTGAATGTCTCATGTAGGTATTCAATTTTCCTTCCAGAAATGTGTCGTCCCCTTCTCCCGGCTTCTCGACACAAAACAAGCTTTTGAATTCTAATGAACGAGCATGACTTTAAAAATGTCTCTGTGCTAAATAATTGCACCACAACTCTTAGCTAAAGCCACTTAATTCTACCGCATTAAATTTTTTAATCTCCAAACATTCTTGTTTGATAAACAATATTTGCGGGGGAATATAGATAAGCTAATGGATGAACGGCAGAGTTTGTTGACCCAAAGTAATAAATTACGCAACAGGTGTTATGTTTTCTTATGATCATATTTCAGTTTATTTGCTGCTGTTATGGTCTGTGTGCTGCTAATAAGCAAAACCAAGATGTCTGCTAAATTCAGCCACAAAGGGTGACACATTTAATATTTTAGGTAATAATACACAAACAAATAAAAAATTATAAATAATATGCAAGCATTCAGATGCTTCCTGATCATTGCTGATAATGTTAACTATAACTGTAATTATTAAAACAGTTTTCATTAACTGAAATAAAGCCAAATATTAGATGGGAAAAAAATTACTTATTTTACTTCAGTTAGTTACAAAGGCAACAGATATTTATAAAATAAAAATATTTATTAAAAAAAGTACAAATGCACGTAAAAATACTAAAATTAACTGAAAACTGTAATTATTAAAACAGTTTTCATTAACTGGAATAAAGCCAAAATAAAATATGAATATTTGATGGAAAAAAAATACTTATTTTATATTTAAAACATTTAAATACAAAATATTTATAAAATAAAATTAAAAAAACATTTATAAAAAAGTACAAAAGCATTTAAAAATACTAAAATTAACTGGGAACTGAAAATATAAACAAAAGCTAATTCGGAATATTAATAAATATTACATTATTTTATAAATAATACAACACTGACTCTGATCGGAATAATGTCATTTAGCATACTGCAAAATGCTAAAGTACATATTTTAAAAAATAAAAGAGCTATTATAGCATCATAGAGGACTGCATCTCTTGTTGTAACATTTAAATATAAGAACCTGTTTTGAATAAACCAGCCATTAATACATTACCATAATTGGATGTCTCTCCAAGCTCAATGACAAATAACATACTCAAATAACCAAACAAATAATCATATTCATACAATTTCCCAATTCGTGGCAATTGCAGCGATGTGTAATAAGCGTGCAGAGGGGGCGGACGGGGTGGCTGGAACTGATAGGGCTGAGAGTGTCACCGAGCCCGGCTTAGTGGCAAGGCCCGAAGCTTACGCCTGTCACTGATATACACCATTTCATTATCTCAATAAGCCGCCCTATTTTCTCAACATCCTGGCTACCACCACTGCCACATGCTGGATAGAACTGGGAAGGAGACGACTGACCCAGAACTGTCACACCCCACCAGAGGAGACGGCATATGTCCCACTCATCGGCGCTGCTCTTTCCTTCTCTCGCAGTCTGGCACCTTCACTGTCTGCCTCTCATCTCCCATTCAACCCTTGCTCCACACTGTCCATCTAATCTTCACATCAGTCACGGCCAAAAGTAGAAGATGTGCTCCATATACTCTCCCTCTGATCTACCTTCTATTAGAGAGTCTTAGAGAGTTATTGCCCAACGTCTTCCTTCCGCTGCTCTAAAAAGCAGTAAAAAGGAAGGCTGGAGGGCTGAAGGACATCAATAACTGTTATTAAATCGTTCTGTTTATTTTATTTCAGGTTATTAAACAAATTGAGGGAAAACTTTCCATACAAATAACCAAGGACAAAGTTGAGGGCACAGAGTTAAATGATGATAAAGGTGTCTGGTTGTTTTGCTGGAATTAAAGAATGGCTTTAAATCAAACGGTGCGATCTATTGGCACTGACAGCTCTCCTTTATGGCTGGCTTTGATCACCAGAGTACCTCCCAACACCTATGAACAAGAGTGACGTTGTCGACTGATGCGGACTGAAGTAGAGAGATGCCACCAGCCTATTCTTCCCTCCCTCTCCTTGGAGACTCGGTCATCAAAGCGCACACTGATCTCAAGGGATCCCTTTAATCTAAAATTATAGCCATACAATTTCCCAACCAGCCAATCCAATCTACATAAAACGTCTCACCAGGTTCAAAAGCAACCAAAGATGTCAGTGATGAGAAGTTTATAGAGTGACCATGTAATGCAGATGCATATGAGGCAAACAAACAAAACTGTGTATCCATATTTGAGAAATATGTTTTAATGCAGATAAAAGCATCATTGCTCAAACATTGCTCTTAGCGATGGATCATGTACTTTATATCAGATATTTCTCGTAAAAATTTCGAAATGGGAAAAAAACGGAAAGCAAAATATTCGAGTTGATATTAAAAAGTCAGATTTTTTTCTGTGGGATTACTAAGGTCTTTTTCTGAGGAGAAAAATCTGAAAGGCAGAAGACTTAATTTTCTCGTCATTTAATCTCATTGGCGTCTAAAAGAAACAATTGGAGACGTTAAAGAGATTCCATTTGTTATTTTTCCTTCCTATGGGAGAGAGTCTTTAATAAGTGCATACATTTTTAATCAGCGTTTGTAGTGATCCTGTTTTCTGCCGACAGAGTTACAGACAAAGGGGCGGGAGGGATGGCACTGAACGAGAATCTGCCATACTACTTGCTTAATGTGTTTTCTATTTCTCGCTTTTTCCAACAAGCCAGGCAATACATTATTCATGGCACAAAGTGAGCAGCAACATGTCCATGGTAAATTCCCTCCCTTTCATCGCTTCGCTCTTCCGTCTTTATTAAATATTTTACCTCAGCAACAGGTCTGATGCGACAGTGAACTGAAATGATCAGTATCATTTCTTCACTTTCTGACAGACACACAAACTCTGAGTGTGGCTGAACATGCAAAATAACTCTCTCTTTTAAATAAATTATCATTCAAGACATAGTTAAACAGCAAAAAACGACTCAAATCTTATATCTTGATACGAGTAATTTCATATTATTACAATGGTGCAGCTATACAGCACAATAAAGTTAATTTAGCTTTTTTTAATTACATTAAAAAATATCCCAAATTAAATTGTATTTATTTATTTATTTTCATTTGTTTTTAATTATAATCTGTGAATTCTCATACTCAAGAATGCTTGTTGAGTCAATAGAAACTAAGAAAACTGTTAATAAACAGGAGCAATCTTGTTACCATCACACTTATGGAATAGATTTTAAGAAAACATATGATAGCACTCACCTGATATAATAATCATTCCTGATGAGCAGCAGGTGCTGGAGGATGGATAGGAAGTATGGTTCTGAGCCTGTGTCTTTCACCATGTTGGACAGGAGATGGTACACCTCACCCATATCAGTGCATAGATGGTTAAGGACATAACTGCACACTGCTTGCCATGTAGTAAAACAATGTTAATCAAAACATCCCATTTCTATACTATGTATGCATATAAAATTGTGTAAAAGACAAGAGTGACTGAAATTATTTGAAGTGCAGTAGTATAATTCTAAGATGAGAAAGAACAATAAAATGCAAGCAATACAACTAAAGGTGAATAGCCATCCCTCACTGGAAATTGTGTGCTAGTTTTAATTCAGAAGGAGGACTGAGTCAAAGGTTGAGCCAAACCAGAACTGATGTTATCTTCCTGCATTCTAAAGTATCTTCAGGGATCTAATTTGCTAACATATGTAAACACAAGTTTTGAAGAAAAGTGACAGAGGCAATACCTCTTCTGCCAGTTCATACACTGGCTGTGGACATGAATCAAATGAAAATTCTTTAAGTTTGATTATTTAAAGCAATAAAACATGGATCAGTCACTTCCTTTTATATTTATTTATTTTCTGGACCGAAATCTCATCTTCAGTTTGTCTTGCTTGCCTCCAAAACAGAAGAAATGTGCTCTTAAACTTGCAGAGTATTGATTAAATGTCCAACATCTCCTCTCCCTGAGGAGAAGGGGCAGTGGCTTTCAATGTCTAAAATAGATGTAAGATCAGATAGTCATCATAGTCTTCTTTTTATATTATTATTATATCAAGAACTGATGTCCCAACCCTGTCTGGTATGTCCACTTGAGTTAAATAAATGACCGGTGATCTATTTTCAATGGTGGCAAGCTAAAGCATATGATGATTAACAATAGCAACTCGGTAGCTCATTAATTGTTTCTATTAATGGTCCTACAATGGAGTTAATATAACAACGCTCACTTAAAAAAAACACAGTGTTATAAAAATTAATTTAAAATGTCTAATAAAAGAAACAAAAATAACAATCTTTGTAAATATGGGCAAAATTGTGTGTATATTTGTCATGCTGCACTGAGCAGAGGCGGGCGAAAAATTGAGTCCAGTCATTACATGTATTGTAGGTTTTGACATTGTCTGTTGAAATATTTAAACGCTGACTGCAGGGTGATGCACTGGCTGGACTGGAGCACACTTTCTTGAGCCGCCACAATCACTCCTTCCCTTCCACTGGGATACAAATCAAAAAGCTATGGAGTCTCAATATTTAGAGGAAAACACAAAAAAAAAAGTACAGCAGGTCTGTTTTCATTTAATTAAAGGGAATCTGTCTCAGGTTAGAGAACTCTATATTCTTTAAAAGAATTTTAACTATAAACCGAGATACTTAAAAAAAATCTATACTATATTGCATATATAGCTCTATATATTTATGGAACAATAATAAAATTGAACGTTAAGACTTCCAGCCACTTTAAAAACTGCCCTTGCAGCAAACCAATCTGCCCCAGCACTGCTGTACATTTTCTAATTAACTCATATCGTTTCAGTTATTCATAAGGTTGTGAGTGTATCCCATGTTCTGTCAACTCAATGTGAGAATACAAGCATCTTCAGAGCATTATTGCTGATAACACAGGTGATCTGCTTAAGTGAATTATTTTCTCTACACTTCAAAACCAGCAAAATGCACCAGCAAGCCATTCTCTCTATTAAGCAGGGCCACGAGTGTGCACACAGACACACACCGTCTGTGCATATTTGTATTTTGGGCATGTTTGCAGTAATATACTGGTGGGGAAGGTGATGCATAAACATGAGCAGTATCAGCATGGAGCTGAGCAATACAAAAGACAGAGAGGGAGGGTCAATCAATCACACTGCCCAACTTTCAATTAATATTCAACAGCTTCCTGAAGTCACTACAGTGGCCAGAACTAAACCAGACCAGAAGTGCTATATTTATACTACTACTACTACCACTACTAATAATAATTATTATAATAACTTACACTTTATTTCGATAGTCCACTTTAGATGCTATACTAAGTAACTTTGCAACTACATGTCAACGAAATCTCATTATAGTATTAGTAGAATAAGTTGACATGCACTTCCAAAGTTATAGTCAGTAGAATGTCTGTTTGGGGACCATCAAAATAAAGTGTTAGCAGATATTAAGATGACAGTCTACTAATACTAATACTCTAATGCAGCGATCTTAATTCCAGTCATCGCGCCCCCCTTCCTGTTTTGTTTTTTTTTGCATATTTGTCACACTTGAATGATTCAGATCATCAAACAAATTTTAAAATTACACAAAGATAACCCGAGTAAATACAAAAGGCAGTTTTGAAATAATGATTTCATTTATTAAGGGAAAAAAGCTGTCCAAACCTGCCTGGCACTACGTGAAAAAGTAATTGCCCCCTAAATCTAATAACTGGTTATGCCACCCTTTGCAGCAACAACTGCAATCAAGCGTTTGCGATTACCGGCAATGAGTCTTTCACAACGCTGTGGAGGAATTTTGGCCCACTCTTCTTTGGAGAATTGTTTTAATTCAGCCACATTGGAGGGTTTTCGAGCATGAATGGACTGTTTAAGGTCATGCCACAGCATCTCAATCGGATTTAAGTCCGGACTTTGATTTGGTCACTCCAAAACCTTAATTTTGTTTTTCTTGAGCCTTTCAGAGGTGGGCTTGCTGGTGTGTTTGGGATCATTGCCCTGCTGCATAACTCAAGTGCGCTTGAGCTTGAGGTAACAAACTGATGGCCGGACATTCTCCTTCAGCATTTTCTGATAGAGTGCAGAATTCAAGGTTCCATCAATTATGGCAAGTCGTCCAGGTCCTAAAGCTGAAAAACAGCCCCAGACCATCACACTACCACCACCATGTTTGACTGTTGGTATTATGTTATTTTTATGAAATGCTGTGTTGGTTTTACGCCAGATGTTTTGGTACACACACCTTCCAAAAAGTTAAACTTTTGTCTCATCAGTCCACAGAATATTTGCCCAAAAGTCTTGGGGATAAACAAGATATTTTTTGGCAAATGTGAGACAAGCCTTTGTGTTCTTTTTGGTCAGCAATGGCTTTTGCCTTGGAACTCTCCCATGGATACCGTTTTTGCCCAGTCTCTTTCTTATTGTTGAATCATGAACACTGACCTTAATTGAGGCAAGTGAGGCCGTTCTTTAGATGTTGTTCTGGGTTCTTTTATGACCTCCTGGATGAGTCGTCGTTGCGCTCTTGGAGTAATTTTGGTAGGCCGGCCACTCCTGGGAAGGTTCACCACTGTTCCAAGCTTTCTCCATTTGTGGATAATGGCTCTGACCATGGTTCGCTGGAGTCCCAAAGCCTTAGAAATGGCTTCATAACCCTTTCCAGACTGATACATGTCAACTATTTTGTTTCTCATCTGTTCTTGAATTTCTTTAGATCGCGGCATGATGTGTTGCTCTTTAAGCATGCTTCACTTTGTCAGACAGGTTCTATTTAAGTGATTTCTTGATTCAACAGGTCTGGCAGTAATCAGGCCTGGGGGTGGCTAGTAAAATTTTACTCAGATTTCTAAAATAATGTGGTTAATCACAGTTCTTTCATGATTTAACAGGAGGGGGCAATTCATTTTTCACGTAGGGCCAGGAAGGTTTGGACAGCTTTTTTCCCTTAAATGCAATCATCATTTAAAAACTGCATTTTCTATTTAATTGGATTATCTTTGTGAAATATAAAAATTTGTTTGATGATCTGAATCTTTTAAGTGTGACAAATATGCAAAAAATAAAAAAAAACAAGAAGGGGGCAAAAACCTTTTCACTGCACTGTATATATATATATATATATACAGGTGCATCTCAATAAATTAGAATGTCGTGGAAAATTTCATTTATTTCAGTAATTTAACTCAAATTGTGAAACTCGTGTATTAAATAAATTCAATGCACACTGAAGTAGTTTAAGTCTTTGGTTCTTTTAATTGTGATGATTTTGGCTCACATTTAACAAAAACCCACCAATTCACTATCTCAATATATATATATATATATATATATATATATATATTATATTATATTTAAATAGTCATAAAACAGCCTGACAGAAAACAAGAAAGGTGATGAGATTGAATAAATAAATAAATGCATACATATAGATATTATCTCTATAGGTAAATGTAGGAAAATATTTGTAAAGCAGCCACACCGAAAACACAAAGCGGGACTGAAAAACGTGTGTTGTTTAGAAAGAGAAGAAGAGGAAAAGGACTGAGAAAGACAGAGACCGTTGCTTAGACACGCATATTACACAAGGCACTTACAGATCAATGCCAAATTGTCCTTAGAGACAAATGTTGTGTCTCTTGCACAGTTGGCTGCTCACGAAAATCATTAGTCCAGACAGCCTGAACTAAAACTCTGGCTTCTCCATCATTTCAGCGAAGCTTTCCCTCTGAGAGGTTATGGAAAGAGGGTGAAACGATAAAAACCATCAACAAAATCAGCACTAAAACCACAGAAAAAAATATGCTGCTTTTTCGAATTCAGCGAATGGCTTCAAGCTGCTTTATAAAGGGTACTGTGAGGATACACACAAATCCATAAGCTACTGCATATGGCTGCCACGTACGCAGCTGTGGCCTGAAGGGTCAAATGCAGATGTATAAACAGGGAGAAAATAAGTGTGAACCGATTTCCATAGCCGCGTGGCATAGTCTATCCGCAGATTTGAGGGGGAATGAAACAGAGGAGAGGTGAGCGTAGAGGTTGCTCTCTGTGTCTCTGGAATGCCAGTATAATGAGCTCAGGGCCAGAGGAGGATGCTGGGATATGTGTGCGGTGCGTGCACGTGTTGATGTGAAGAGGTTTGTTTATCACCAGAGTTGCCAGAGGCTGGACTGGAATTGAAAAAAAAAACCTGATTCTCAAATCCCTTCCGAATAAACTGGAGGTCTTGGCTTTAGACCCATGAGCCACACCGGGTGCCCTTGCAGCTGCACGCATACACGAGGCAGCGGTAAAAAGGATATTCCATCTCTGCGCGGATGTCATCCAGTCGGTGAGACAGTTCGATGGAATCCTCCTCCTTATTTTCATTAAACACCTTCAGCTGAATGTCGAGTTCCTCCGTCTCCTTCAGCTCCTGTGATTACAGAGGTTGACATAAGAGGAATGAGTGACTGATGAACATGTGTCCTCATATAACATTGGTAATATAACAAGAAAAAGTCTGCTTTTTAGATACTTTAAACCAGGGATCCTCAAATCTGGCCCACGAGATCCACTTTCCTGCAGAGTTTAGCTCTAACCTTAATCAAGCAAACCTGAGCATGCTAATCAATGTCTTCAGGATCATTAGAAAATCACAGGTAGATGAGTTTGATCAGGGTTGGAGCTAAACTCTGCAGCGCATTGGCCCTCCAGGGCAAGATTTGAGGAACGCTGCTTTAAACTCTTTGTACAAGGCTTTGAACTGACCTCATTAGAGTTTTGTGGCACTTAGCTCATGACTTTGCTTTGTTAGCTTTGAAATAAATACATGCATTCAAAATTTACAGTTTACATGCATTAATATCCTCAAAACAAGCAGTGCAAATGGAAAGATAATAAAAATGTGTGTAGGCTTTGGCCAAATTCCTGTTTAATAAGAAAATGAATGAATGAATGAATGAAAACCAGAACCCCTTTAAGGTGATGGATGAATGCCAATGTTAGGAGAGGCTTCAGTATGCCAATGATGAATCAACAGCCTATTGGCTAATTTTCAACATATTAGCCATTGAACATTCATTTTGGATCTAATTTTGATGTTTAAACCGAAAAAATGCTGTTTTATAAGAAAAGTTTTTGAAAGCTGTGCTTGTCAAGTGATTCAAAACTCAGGTGTCAAATAAAACCATAAGTCTGATTAGTTTTGTATAGCGCTGAGAGTCAATCTGTTTTTCTATGGTACACAGATTGTCTTGCTATGTATACCAGTAACAAATGCAACAGATCTAAAGGGTTTAGAGAGGAAGAGACATAAAGAAAGAGGGGATAAAATAGGTGTGCTTTACAACTCCACTATGAATCACTGCTGGTGTAGTTTATGGACGGTGAAAAGCCAAATGTAATCCAATTTCTGTAGTTATCAATCAGTGGACTATACTTCAGGCATGCCATCTGTCTTAAAGCAACAGCCAATCAGAGAGAAAGAGCACTCGCAATGCCGCAGTAGGAGGCAGGACTGAGTCTCTCTCGCTCTCTCGCACACACACCAAACACACACTCACCCATCCATCTCCAGAAATGTGTATTTTCATTTCATCAGACACCATTTTCTATCTCTCCTTGAGGATTTAGTGCATCTCATTTGTCTTTCACTTTGTTTCTTTCCTTTTGCACTTGCCATTTTGAGGATACTAAAACCTGGAAACTCATTATTCACAATTAGAGAACAATGTCACATTTAATTGTCCTATTAAATTTTTAAATACATTATTCATAAATTACGATAAGCTCATCATATGCGGGGGTAGATTGAGATAATTATAATAATTGCTGCAATAATATGGGGAGCAGTCAAAATGACTTATTAAGAGTGAGGAAATGCCACATAAATGAGATGGTGAGCGATGTGCTGGCCTGGTTGTGGGCTTTGTGGCAGCGTGGGGCAGAGATCTGCGTGCTGATTGATAATGATGTGTGAGGGGAATGGCCTTTATGAAACAAAGCTGTGCCATTAGGGAGGAGGACACTAAACCAGGGAACATTTAAGCAGTTTTCAATAGTTTTGTTCATAAGTTTTTATTTGTTCTGTAAAGCCATTTTTCAAACGTATTTTTTTTTTTTTTTTTAAATCTTTTAGCCTTCACTAATGTCATTTAAACCCAAACTCTTTCATTAGAAAAACAACATCTGTCATTTGATTACAAAAATGCTGTTGTACATCTTTTTTTTCTATTTATTTACTAACTTTCCTTTACCACAAAAGAAAAACTAATAAACATACAGTATATCCTATTATATAAAAAAAGAAAAAAAATCAAATAAGCAATAAAAGTAATGAAGTACAAACATTTTTTTTTTTTTTAAAGAATGAAAAAGCAAAAGATATACTCACTGGTAGGATCTTCTTGAGGCCGCAGCGCAGAAACTCATTTCGTAAGTGTATCCTGAAGTCTAAATCATCTGGCGATGTAACGAGGGCATTGATCAGCTGCATGCAGGCCACCTGTATTTACACACACACACACACACCACCATCATTTAATGCAAGCAAATTCTTAGAATCATCCCTTTGGCGATAAATGATTAAAATGTAGTACCCTGCAACAGCCTCTTATTCATACTGCTCTCATCTCTCATCTTAAAGAAAAAAATCAATATATCACATTACATAAAATAAAATGAATTCATAAGGATGGAACAAGGCAGTTGCCACTGTGAAGGACTGGGAGAGAAAAATGGTAAAAATGCAGGGAAAAGACGCAAGTGGATTAGTAAAGATGTCCAGAGGAAGGAGGGATGAAAGAAGGGAGCAAGCCTGGCTGAACAGATGTGTATTTGCAATTGATTTATCAGATCAGGGCAGTGGGCAGGGAGGAGTGCTGATGGTTCTTAACATGCTATAAGGTGGCTCCAGGGAGACGGCTAGGATGAGAAGCAATGCTCTTCACTTGGTTGATCAATGCAGAGTGGAAAGATCACTCTTGATGGACATGTGAACAGTCTTCCTATACATTCACCAGCCTTGGCCTGGGCTTTTGGAGTTGCTGTTGGCCTACATTTTATTCTTCTGCATGATTTTATTTGTCAGTAGCCCCTCCGTCATTCTGACTCTCGCTTGTTCGGCCTTCAAAGATCGGCCTCAAAAACAGAAACCTGACTTGAGTCATGGGAGAAACAGTTCTTGATATGATATTTAGGCAATGGCAGCCATTTAGAGGAGATGCATAGTCTTGATTGACTTGAACATTTTCATTAACTGAAATAAAATAAAAACATAACTGACTTATTTCAGACTGCTGGCATTTTTAAATTATACCAGTGCATTAACTTGGGCAGCCCTAAAATACAAATAAATAAATAATATATGAAAGTGAAAATAGAATGAAAATCTAGTGAAAATAGACAACTGAAAATGGGGAAATAAAAATAAACTAAAACTAAAAATCTAGTAGGAAAAAAATAATAATACTCTAAACAAAAATAAATCAATGCTTAAAAATTCTGCTTTTCACAGCAGTAGCCTTGGGTTCAGCACTCAATGGCATCAGGACTATTCTTGATTCCTTCTCTCGAAGTCCCAGCTACCCAGGAGCTGCAGCAGGCAAACGCAACAAGGCCTAGTTTGCTCCCATTGTGCAACATTATGCCTCCAAATCACCAAAGTTCTTAAATCTTCTCGTATTCCCATTTGAGCAATTATTTCAATTTGAATCATTGAAGAGGCCCACTGAGTGAATCTAGATCGTTCATCGAGTTCTCCGGAGGGCAAATGCATTTCATCAACACACCAGCCTGTTTGGAACGATGTTGCAGATAGGGTGCTGGAGCAGGTTGAGGAACTTATTTTCCTTTATGGGTTGCGTGTGCAATGATGAGCTTCTGCAACACAGTGCCGGAGGTGGATTCCAGCAGAGTAATTAAAAAACGGCACTGCTGGGACGGTTTTAGGTTTGCGTGCTTGCGTCACTGAGATGGCGTGACGGCAAAACACATTTTAATCAGGTTTTAAAAGTCAGGCTCTGCAGCCCATCGCAGGTTTTAAAAGTGTTTAATTTCTTTTTAACCGCCAGCGTTGGTGAGGTGTTTTAATTTACTTCACAATTAGCAGTGGTTCTTTTCATTAAAAGCCTTTTTTCCAAGGAGGAAAACAAGGCACCAAATCAAAGGGATTCATTCCTCCCTTCTCCTCTCGCTCGCCCTGGATCATATCGTCATTTTCACTGCTCTCTCAACAGCAACACAAAGATTAGGGATTTGGTTAATGAATGTGTGAGAGGGGCTTGTTGTGCTTGGTCACAGATCACTGCAGGCTGTGGAGAAGCACGGAATGATAAATACAGGTGTGGTGCTGCATCCTTGCCCTTTTGATTCGGTTCCTCTGAGACCAGCCTGAAGAATGCAGAGGAAAAAGTAAGACGGGAAGATGATAAAGTAACCATCTCTCGAGAAGAGGTTTTTTTTTTTTTTTTGGTTGTTGTTGTCGCTAGTTTCCAGAGCTCCAGGTTCTTTGTGTGACCTGGTTGGGGCTGATTAGGGTTTAGAATACACCTCCTGTTGCATTAGAATAGCCAGCAGCTAGCTTCCTTCTTGTGGCGTAGGTGGCAGGGTTGACAGACGACCACAGAACACAGTGAGAAGAGGGATAGGGGGACTTGTTTACACACGTCAAGCTGAGCCGGGGTGCAGAAGAGCTTTGAGTGACAGATGTGCCAATTTCTACCTGGCTCCAGCATCAAAAAGAGCATTGGAAATGAAGAGGCCTCACACATTGACTGACACTAAACAGAGCAGATCTATACCTGCTGCCCTGGGAAAGCAGAATTCTACTAATTATTTGAAATTAGTAAAATAAAACATGAGGACATATAAAAAAATTTTTTTTTTTTTAAAGTGTGATGTTGATGTGTGTTCTACTTGAATATTCCTTGCTCGTTCTAGAGAACAGACGCAACATCTAAATTCAGACACGGGCTAAACAACATGCCCAAAGATATAAACCTATCTAAAATAATAAATAAAATAAAATGATAACAGCAATAAAAAATGTGATTAAATAACAGATAATATAGCAAATTAAAAAATATATAAAATTTGAAATAATACAAAAATAACTGAGTAATATAAAAAAATGTTTTAAACAAAATGATAACAGCAATGAAAATGTGAGTAAATAACATATTGCAATTAAAAATAAATAAAATGTAAACCAATAAAAATAACAGAGCACTGCAAAAACAAAACAAAATAAAATAAATTATGATCTTTTCTGAAGTTCTAGAGGAGACACATGTGCAACTAAGGTTATTTAGAAAGAATTCTCTATATTTGATCCACATTAGCAGCTTTTCAACACTAAATTATGTGTCTTATTCACTAACCTCCTATAACTCAATTTAACAGATTACTAAAATAAGTTATATTTTATAAAATATATAAAATAAGGATACTGCTGAATTATTCTTTATAGAGAAAACACATCATATTCTTTGTCTTTATGTTTGTCTATTAAAGAATGCTTCTTATTCTAGACAAAAGGCAAAACTGTCTTCTGAAACCATAGGTTTTAACTTTGCAGCTACAAAGTCTGGGTTACCCGATCAAGAGTGTATGTAAATATTTGTATAAAGAGTGTGATGAATTATAACATGAATGTAATAAGGTGAAGTGGCAGGTGTGGAAGGCCAGCATTCTGACTCTCTTTTTCTTGGAAAGGGCACCAACTCTGACCTGTAGCTGCTGGGCTTCGTGGTTCTCCAGCCCCTCCACTATCGGAGCAAACCTCTCTTTATTATTCCTCTCTGCAGCAATGGTCATGGCTGCCAGGATCTTATCCAGACTAAAGGAAAGCAAGAAGACAAAACATTGCATTTAAGTAAACAAGCTTTTTATCAAGACATGGTCGTGACATTGGTTTAGAATGTTCACCCGAGTTGGTCTAAGCTTGTAATCTCGGTCTTGGACGTTTACGCTGGGGAACTGGAACAAAGTCACAGACTTTTATGTAGAGTTATAACTCACTAGGGTTTTGAAATACCAAAACAAGCCTAATGTTCAAACATAGTAATAAGAGAAATCCTTTAGTCTGTCTACTCTACAATATGTGATGCTGTGTCAGAAGCAGCAACACAAGAGAACCGGAGAGATGCGTTTGGACAGAGTGCTGTTGTGAAAGCAAATTAAGAACTTTACAAGGTCCCATGTCTGTTTTGCTGACTCAAGCACTGGTTGATTGCAGTTCATGGCTAAGGGAAAAGAACAACAGAATGCATCATAGACAAAATAATAACTGCAGAACAAATAATCGCTTGTGTAAAAATAGTCCATTCAGTAAAGAAACACATGCAAGATTGTGTGTTAACTGTGTATATCACTACTCTTGTCAGGTTAGGAAATGTTCATTTTGGAATTTATCAATTTTCTATTTGAATATATTTTAAAATGCAATTTATTCCTTTGACAGCAAAGCTGAATTTTCAACAGCCACTACTCTATTCTTCAGTGTCACATGATCCTTCAGAAATCATTCTAATATGCTGAATTTGTGCTATTAAATTATCATTGGTGCGCAATTATCAATAATGGTTCTTTTTCATTATCAATGTTGAAAACCTGCTTAACACTTTTTTTTGTAGAAACATTTATATAGTTTTTCAGGATTTTTTTAACAAATAGAAAGTTCAATGAACAGTGTTTATTTGAAATATAAATTTTGTAGCATTATAAAATGAATTTTATAACTTCTAATCAATGTAATGTCTTTGCAGATTAAAAGTGTCATTTAAAAAAAAAATGTATATATATATTTTCAATCGTACTGTACTTAACCTAAATTTGTGAATTGCAGTGTATCTTGACTTTCACAAAATATTAAGCTTTTTATATATTTGAAAGAAATATAATTAATAATTAATTAAATATTTTTATATTATGACAGAAATTTAATTTTGGAGTCAACCCAGTCATTAAAAAGTGTAGTTCATCAACTTGTAGCCCTTATTTTTCCTCCTATTCCTCCCTTTGATGATGATTAAATTTAAAGAAATCTATTATGTATGAAAATCACTATTATGATTAAGACAGGCAGGCACAAGATGCTTGTCGACTCTTGCATGCAACAGACTATAAACGCTACATACTAGTGATCTACACCAGATGTTAAGTTCACTTTCACATGTCTCGTTACCCCAAAATCGGTTTGCTGTGCTCCGTCGTGGAAAAACTGCAGAGAGAAGTTTTGCTGAACAGCTAGGTGTAAGATCCATGTTTTGTGATCCAGGTGATTAAGTTGTAGTCGTGAGTGGGCTGTACAAAGTCTTTCATGCTGGTTCAAACATGGCTTCAGAATGAGCTACACCTGCTCAACTCTTAAAGAGGGCTTTGATGTGACAGCACTAAACATAAGCCAGTGTCACTGCACAGCGTTTGAGGGGGAAGGAGCTAGTTTCAGCGCTAAGTGAGGTATCAGCATTTTACAGCTGTCACACAGATCTGCACACTCTCTGATCACCTACACACCCATAAAAAAACACTAATCTACTCACCTACCACACACCGATTCAACCAACTTGCACTTAGCATGTGAGCATGAGTCTGTCTGCGTGTGTTTGTGTGTTTACTCAAACAGATCCCAGGGCTGAAGGTGATGATTGCCAGATAAGTTCATACGATCAGTTGCAAACTCAGCTTTTTAATTATTCAACTACAAAACTAACAAAGCTTGCATACGCTTAGCCGGGGGCTTTCTAGCAGGCTCATTTGAGAAGGGCATAGTAACATGTACTCTTACTGCATGCAATGGACGCTTGCTAATAAATATCAGTTTCTGGTCACTGCTGTAACGCAAGGGGACCATAGAAAATATTGTAAAAAGTACAAAATGTCTGATTAGTATATTTAAAAGTATCAGTACATTTTGGCATAAAATTTTGGCACAAAAAAAGTTGATTGATATTAGTATTAAATAATTAATTATATCAACTGTGTATAACTTTATTACTAAAAAAAAATGTTTTAAACAATATGCCAAACATCCCTTTCTTGTAATTGTCAGAGGATATTTAAAAAGAAAATATATAAAGTAATATAAAAAAATAGTTATAACAATTGCTTTATTACTATATTTAATAGTATTAAATATTCAATAATAATTATTATAATTACTACTACAAGTAGTAGTATTTTTATAGTGTATTTGAAGATAAATTTTACTGAAGAAAACACTATAGAAAAGAAAACCACATAAAATGGGATTGAGCTGATGATCTTACATGTTCTCCTCTCCGATGATACAAACAGCTGACAGAATCTTGACAATCTCAGTCATCATATTAGTCTGCTTGGGATCGATCGCTCTTGCGAGGAGGAGGAGGCTTCGTTCGTCCCCCAAGATTCGTTGGAGGCCATACTGAAAACAAAAAGACATCTCATTTTATTACAACTTGCAAAAATGTAAAAATTTTAAAAAATGGGGGGGGGGGGAATTAAATAAATAAAAATATTACAGAAAAGTGTTTGGAATAAAACAGCATTCATATTTAACATGGCTGAGGTAATTGAATAATTTCAATACCATTTAGGCATGAAAGCAGCTTTAGAAAATATTAAATCTGATGATTATCTAGAGTTGAACGACCTTCATTTGTGTTTGCTCCTGTTTAATAAAGCTGCAGTATTTCAATCAGAAATGTATTCATTCTCAACGACAAGTAAGGAGCTGGCATGATTTTATAATCTTTGATATGTTGCTTTGGAGATTTTTTTTTTTTTTTCACTTGGCTCGTGTGGGACACAAAATGATATAAATTACTCAAGGTGGAGCTTTTAAATTCTAAACACACCTTATTGTTCATGAAGGCCTTGAGGCACTGAATGAGTTTATGCTGGTTCTTCTTGTCAATGTTCTCTTGCCTGAGGAAAAGAAAATCAGTGAGTAAAGAGAAAGATAAGAGCGTGTGAATGAGCAATCCAAAAGCACTAAAGAAAGGGAATTTCTCAAGATGACGACGTCAGAAAGTCTGCATAACTTACTGTTTCTTATCAAGAAGCCTCTCCAGCACATCCAAAAGCAGTCCGAGACCTTCATGGCCAAAGTTATTCACCCAGCTAAAAACAGAAAGAGACAGGCAAAGAACTGTGTTAGAATACATAAACCAACCAACAAGTACACTGCGAACAATTTCATTACAAGTTCGAAAAGTTTGGTTTTGAAGATGAGCTGGGTTACAACACTTCACTGTTTCTCAACTCAGGAAACAGTGACATTTTTTCAGTTTTTTTTCCCCCCACATCCATATTACTGACAAACAGCACAGTTCACTGTAGCACCGGCAGCATCATATACAAGATGAGTCATTCTCTGTCTCTCAGAAAATGCCACATGTGACAAGAACATGAAAAAAATATCATGATATCACCTACATCTCTGTTAGTGGCTTAATGTGAAGAATGTTCCACATATGTGTGACCAGATGGAATTCTGGAGTAAAGAATAAAATATTTATGCATCCTAGAGGAGATATTTGGCTTTTTTTCCCCCAATGAATTAAAAGTCATTAAAACAGTTTTCTTTAATAGACAGTTTGTATGTCTTTGTACTAAAACACACAGTTACAAGTCAACACTTACATTGCCACTTTTTAAAAATTATGAGCTTTGGATTCACCTGATTAACACACTTCTGAAAACAGATCCATCTAAGAATGTCGCACTGCAAATGAAGTAAAGGCAAATGCAAATGAAAGAACTCTTTGTGTGTGGTGCCTTAAGGCAACTTGTGCAGGCCATTCACTCCAACAGAAAGATAAAGCAATGCATGGGAGATAACAGTAAAACTGATAATGGATTGTGTAAGATAATTGGCTATAAAACACAATGTATCTGGAGACATTAAATGATCTGGGGGGATAAGAATAGGGAGAGAGAAAGAAAGAGTGAGAGAGCTAAGCAGCATGTGATCGCATTTAGAGTATGTCATTAACATCACTTGTTCTTAGCTCCAGATTGTCAATAAAGCAAAATACATGGGGTAGTTTGTTGCAATAAAGGACCATAAGTCAATGAGTTATTCCTTTCTTTTCGATAATCATAGTGCACAATGCAACATGCATATTAAAGTCATTTGTATAAACC
>NW_015630348.1:2668178-2690307 GCF_001515625.1 Sinocyclocheilus rhinocerous | reverse complement strand
ATTATAAATAGGTGGGGGGGGGGGGGGGGGGAGAGGGGGAGAGAGAGAGAGAGAGAGAGAGAGCTAAGCAGCATGTGATCGCATTTAGAGTATGCCATTACCATCACTTGTTCTTAGCTCCAGATTGTCAATAAAGCAAAATACATGGGGTAGTTTGTTGCAATAAAGGACCATAAGTCAATGAGTTATTCCTTTCTTTTCGATAATCATAGTGCACAATGCAACATGCATATTAAAGTCATTTGTATAAACCCATATGGTCACACAAGACCCTCAATTAGGGGTGAATTAAATTAGTCTAAAAGACAGAGGCTCACCATGCCATTACTCAAAATTCATTACTGACCCAGCAAACTCAATTTGAAACGTATTACCATTTGCTGTACAATACATCATAATGGCCTGATTTGTTAATAAAACATGTTAACAAAACAGTATAATGTGTAAAATTTATACCCATCTGTTTACAGGGGGCTTGTCGTTTATTGTTCCCAATTTTGTCTCATCGCTTTCCAACTGTTTGTTGAAAGAAAAAGCACAGTTTGAGGTCTTTAATGAAAAATTAGATCTTCGTGAGCAACCTTACCTAGCCTTGAAATATAAAAGCTGTGCTGCTGCTGCTGTAGAGCTGCCGGGTGGAAATGAGGGATTCAAGAAAGACGTGGTTGAGTGTATCTAATTCACTTACAACAACAGTGTGGGTTATGGTTTCAGTCTGCAGCAGATGAGTGTTGAAAACATATGAGGTAGTGTGGTGAGACCCAATGAAATCTTAGCCAGTACTGACATTGTACTGCTGCGGTCATGTCACTCAACAAGAGCAACAAAACTCTAACCACACTCAACCTAAATTACCAAGCAAACAAGATTTTATAGGGAGATGAGCAGTAGTCAACACTGGATAGAGCTGTTCAGGCAATTCATAGGACAATGTGAAAAGGTTAATTCACCACCTGATCCCTCAGAATTTATTTTTTTAATGAGTAATTTACGAGTAAAATAGGAAATGCATTTAACACAAATAATAAAATTCTTGCCAGTAATAATTTTCATATTATGGTTGATATTACAAGTCTACACTATTGTCAAAATAAATAAATAAATATTTTGAATTGATACAAGTGCATTTAGGCATCAAAACATTATAATGTTCATTATGAAAAAAGGATACATTATGAGATTTGAGATTTTGAATGATCATTTTGTGTAATTTATATTGCAGTCCTAATCATGAAAGTCTCTTCAAGAAATGTTAACCAAATTTAATTCATAAATCAAAAACATGTTTTTCTATAAACTCATTAGAAATTCCTGAGGGAACACATGGCTCGAAAACGCTCGTTCTCTTCCAGGTTTTAGGACTACAAATTGAACAGCTCTATAAACTTGTAGTGCAGATAATTCAAATTCGAATTAAGAAATCACATAAAGCTATGCTCATACCACTAACAAGCATGAAAATGAGAGGAAATCGCTCTTTCAAAAGATAACCATGTCAGTAAAAGACAATTGAATTTAAGACACCAGCATGGAGTGCTATCAAGATGTTTTTTCATCACTCTTTAGGCATCTTCTCTCAACGGTTAGAGGCATCATGCATCAGTTTAATATGTTCGAGATTCATTAAGCAAGCTATAAAAAAAACAAAAATCTTCACCTGTCTTTCTGTCTATCTGCAAGTCCATCTTAGATTACCTGTCAGCTTTTCCTGGAAAGCCCTGAGTAAACAACACATCATTTCCTGTCAAATCAGCTCATCAGTGACCTACCCACACTCCATGGCGTGGATTCAACTATTTGACTTAGACTTATTCATGAAATATTGATTGGGATAATCCTGGAGTTAAGCGGCAGCAAGAAGCCAGCAGAGTTACTTGACACGAGCAAATACATTTTCTGGGTTAAATGAAACATGCATGGCCTGTTAAAGAATACATGTATTTATAATAACAGTTGTTACATAGACATACTGCTTAACAATCAATAAACTGACAACGCTTAACCTTTCAGAGCATAATGCTTAAAGAAATACATAAACGCTGTTGTCTCTATGATGGTGAAATATGCATGTTTACTGTAGCAATGACAAAATATCATCAAGCCAATTAAATTCAATGAAAAAAATGGCAACAGTTGTGACAATGCAAGTTGTAGTGCAATCGTAATTAGGTTTGGCATTCAATTTGCAATCACAGAGACGTTATACTGCTATCATGAACATCACATAATAAATTGCAAATGCATGTGAAAAGTCATTAATGATCATCAGCAGGAGTGTATTGTATAACACCACTCGACACTCTAAAAGTCGGTTAACTGCCTTACGACAACCGCAGGTTATTCCTCTGACCCCCTGCCTTTATTTTCAGAACCCTCTAATGTCAACCAAAAGCCTGGCTGTTGAGTCTGACATTGTTATTGAACTTGAAGAAGCTCTAGAGTGTTGTGTCATTGAGAACACTCTATGAGAGCAATGCCTTTCAAATTGTATTAGGGCTAAGCCATGGACGGTCTCATTCGGCTGCCCGTGGCCTATTCAGCACTGTTCTATTCCACTCGAGGCCCTCTGCTCCTAGCAACAAATTGCTCTCAACATTTCAACCCACCACTGAGCACCAGAACAGTTAGTCACTGACTAAATATTGCAACTGAGGCCTTTCTGTTGTTCATGACAATGTCCATGACACTGAGTGATGCTGAAATCACAGGGAGGCTCAAGGCAAGGCTGAGAAGAGATTGACTTCCACGGTTTAAGTACAGTATCTTTGTAATGTCAGGAATGCCAATGAATGAATGAAGGAATAATTAAATGAATTAATTAAAAATTAATGAATGAATGAATGACAAAACATTTAAAAAATAGATAGCAGGTTACTCATTATAATATGGCACATTCATCCTTCTAGAATTATCTCAACCTATTCTTAACTTGTCTTCTGTTAACTGTGAAATCTAACATGGATACGGCACATTCATGCTTAAAGGCCATGACATACTTGAGGAACCAGATGAAAGGTCAACATAAGCGTGCAACGAAGATTAGACTGAAAAAAGAGCAACACATTTTAATCAACACAGTAATAAAAAAAGGACAAAAGGTCCACAAGTATGAGCTACCAACTTAGTAATCACATTTCAAATTAATTATATTTTTTGGAACATTTCCAGTCAGTTCTTCATTCTGCTCTAATGAAGACATTGTTTTCTGCTCTTCTGTTTATCCCATGGTTGTTATTTTGATGACAAGGCAAAAGTTTGCTTATCACTCCCCTCCCTCCATTTTGATCTGTCTCTTCGAATGAATATGCCAAAGAAAAGTCATAATTATCTGTGCTGGTAGTGAGTGATGGAGAGGTAAAAAGAGAATGAAAAAAATTCTTGGCTGATTTCATCACAATTGTGAAGTGGACAGACACGGGTGGCCTGTCTTCTCACAGAGACTTTTTCAGACGCATGACATATACTGGGTTTTGGAGCGTTAAACAGGGACTGAACCCAGTGGCACGCTCAAAGAACAATATCCCTGGTGTCAGCGTTCTGTGATGTGTCTGCCACACACTTTAGAAGGAAGGCACTGGGGGCAAGAACCTGCTCCGTTTTAAAGAGCCGCTGTTCCCTCTAATGGCATTTGGATCCCAGCAGGAGTCTCAATACAGCCACAATGACTGCACATCAAACCACATCAATGCCAGCTCCGCTTCTCTCTGGAATTGTAGGCTGTGAATATAGGGTCAAAATAACAAAGAAATAGGGGAAAATAGCAAAAGTGTGTGTACGTGAGAAAGGAAGGACCCGTAGCAGGAATAAACACATTTAAAATTGTTGGGAATTTGCTTAAGTGATGACTGATCAACTGCATTAACCAAATAAAAGGTTTAAAAAACCAACCCAAAACAAAACAAAACCAAAAAGGAAATGGATTTTTACATATATGAAGTAAATACAAACATATAAAAACAAAACAAAAATATATGCTTTGCAATTGCTTTTTTGTAAATTCTTTTTTTTTTCTGTCTGCTGCCTTTGACGTCACAGCTCAGGATTGTTGCTAATGCAAACAGATAGCTTTCACCACATATTAAAAACCTTCTTGTCCATGTCTCCCGGTCTTCCTTCAACACTTTCTCACGTTAATGTGCAATCATTTTAATGATAATTTTAATCATTCTTGTGTTAGTGCGAATCAAATCAGAGCTTAATTTCCTGTGTGCTAAAACTTTCGCTTGAGCTATGAGGGAGCTGACCCGATCTGTCCCGCGTGGGACAGTTTAACTTAATTCACCAGAGGCCATAAATATTTTAGACTTAAGTTCAAACATCTGGTATTATTGATCTGCTGGTGAAGTATGTCAGAGAGCGGGCAGACAGGGCCAAGGGAATCAGTCATGACAGTCACCTCGCATGCTAATGGATTAGCGATTCCCTCGTTCAGAAGTCAATGGCGGCGTGTGTGTGCTCACTGCGGCTTTTCACGCTGCCAAAGGACTGATGTGGGCTGTCACTCAGAAACATGTAGGTCACCTGCTCCTCAATCTCCTGACCCAAATAACTCAAAAACATCAGATACACAGTGTGCTAGAGGAAAAATCAACCTAAAAATACTCTAATATGGAGCACTGACATATAATCTATCACACTTGCTTGTAATGCTTGTCATGGAATTACAGAATTGTAATATTTGCACCGAAAATAAAAACAGACAAAAGAAATCCATATTAGTCAGATCACTCTACCGCACGCAGTATGTAATTTCAGCGTGAGACAAGCCCCCAAAACCTCCCATAAAAGGTGAGAAGGCTTGACAAAACAATTAATAACGAGAGGATGCGGTGAAAATCACAGACAGCCCAAAGATATTGAATTTAGCGTGGCAGAATACTAATTTTCCCCTTGTACCTGTGCAATACCATTTCTCACTTAAATCAATATGGAATTCAAATCAGATATCTGAATTATGTATGCCTTGCTGCAGGGCTCCACAGATACGGCTAGCTTTGAGGTTAACAGATGGTGGCATAAAATGAAATGGGCATCCCGCTTAAAATATACCCAGTCACGAAGGACATCAGGATTGGTGGGTTCCTTTACTGCCTTGGAAAAACCTCTTCTGTAGCGGCAGATGTGGCCACTGCTTCTATTAGACTCTCTACAACACAGTCTCAAGTACACCGGCACAAAACACAAAAGGCTTGACAGGGTGTGCAGGGCTATGACGGCTAAATGCGTGGTCAATAATCTTCACGAAGAAAATACAGCATCTATTTTTACAGACAGCTTAGCCACAGTGGCAGAAGGCCGAATAAGAAAAAGTCCAATCAAACTCTGGGTCTTACATGGTGATAAACAACATAATTAGTAAGTAGCATGTATTTGCACAAATGAAAGCCAGAAATAACTTCACTTAAGAACACTGCAGAAAACAGTTGTTAAAAATGGTTACTTTCTTCATTAGGCCAAAATGAAATCATTGAATCTCACATTGTAGCTGTGCAAGTATGAATTGATAATTTGTCCAACTTCAGTCCTTTATTTCTCCTTGACGCCGGCTGGATCAGGGGAGCTGATCCAGAGCCTGAGGGCCAGAACTAGGTTTCTAATAACATTTGGAGTCTGTAGAGAGAGAGAGTGAGAGCAGAAACTAGCCGTACGGCACAGGAAAAATGACCTTAGCAGAGCGCCGCAAAC
The DNA here is from genome assembly GCF_001515625.1 of Sinocyclocheilus rhinocerous. Taxonomy (NCBI): domain Eukaryota; kingdom Metazoa; phylum Chordata; class Actinopteri; order Cypriniformes; family Cyprinidae; genus Sinocyclocheilus; species Sinocyclocheilus rhinocerous. Next base: position 2,684,622 of record NW_015630348.1, on the reverse strand, counting down.
TCTGCCTCACTCTGCTGCCACAACGATGCAGACAATTTATTTCATGGACCAACAGGTGAAGTTTTGATAACTTTCTCGGGGTAACTCAACATACAGTAACTCTAAAGATGTTCAAAGTTTTACCTCCAAAGACTGTAGCCTGTCTGCTTCCACTCTTCTGACCTTGACAGTGAGGAAACTATACATCCCAGGACCACAAAGTAAAAGATGATCAACAGACATCACCCAGACAGTTATTTCCCAATACTTATACACTATTAATCAAAGTTGTCTTCTGAGACAGAATTGTCCAATAATTCAAAATGCATTTTATAAAATAATGAACACAGTTTCACTTCACAATATCAGTTTTAGCAGTACATTTCTTTCCTTTATACCCGTCATCAGAATTCAGTTGGAGAAAAAATTTCCAGAATGTCAAAACACATTTAGAAAATCAATTATGTATGATGGACATGTGTGTCTAGCCAGGTGCGCGAAAGAAATAAAAGTTTAAATGGCAGACTCGCATTATAAACAATAGTTGACAACCTGCATTGGCATGTCTACGTCTCCAGCCATTATCCATCATGACAATTTTGGCTGCCCATTATATTAATACAATTCCTTTAAGCAGCTTCAGCGAAACATACGCCATGCCCACAAACACGTACACACAAACCATTCAATATGGAGAAGTAATTGTATTCTGCTTTGTTTTGAAGTAATCCTTTTTTATTTTAGTAAACTCTGTTCCAAAACTTGGATGTGCCTACATCCTATCCATCATGCATTCTCATAAGTGACAGACTTGGAACAGTAACTTTGTGCACCACACAAAAAGTGTTTGACAGATAGAAGACACAACTCGTTATCGATAACTATTTTTAAATCAACACTTTTGCCTATTTAAATAAAAAAATGTTTCTGTCAGAGCTGTGGTACAGTGATATCTTCCCCAACTTTCCTGTTTACATGTTGTTATAAAACAAACAAAAAAAAAGGTCCCAAAATATAATTACAAAAAAAAGAAAGAAAGAAATTTAAAATGGCTTATAGTGCCTTCCAAAAGTACTAAATGCCCTAAGCAAAAATGCAAACAAACAACAAATTCCTCCTTTTTCCCCTTATTACATGATAACAGCAAATGAAACCATGCCCGATTACCTAAAGAGATTAAACTTAGAATAGGTTTTGTTGGTTATTTATTTATTTTCTAAATTTTTTTTAAAAGAAATTAAGATTATCGGGTCGGCACGCCTTTATAGATTTTATAGGTCGACAGCAGTGTTGTTAGTGTTAAATAATTACTATAATACTATACTATAATTATAATTACCATAAAAATGTAAAAAATATATGTTTTCATTCATTTAAAAAAAAGCTAAATAAAATACAATTTTATATATATATAAAATTGGCAACTGAAATAAAATATGTTCTAAAATTACTAAAACTAAAGCTAAAATAATTATAAATTAATGCTAAATAGAAATATAAAAAGAAAAATACAAATAGCAAAATGACTAAAACTAAAATTAAATTCAAAAATGAAAAATAAAAATAAAAAGGTAATTCAAAAGTATATTAATAGTACTAAGATGCCACTGATTGATAGCTAATTAAAGTTAGTACACAACAGATGAATTAGAACACAGTTTAGAGATGGCTTTGATGCATGATTTTGTTTTTATTATTTACTAAAATGTGTTTTCATAGTTTGTGTTGTCCCTTATGCAATCCATATAATAATACAGATTTATGTTGACATTGTCCAAAACCCCACTTTGCCTAGGGCATTTCCAAACTTTTGGCAGGCACTGGATCATAGTTATTTCTCTCTCCTTATCCACCATCTTGGACACACACGCACGCAGTGCATTATGGGAGTGCCAAATAAGAATGCATGTGCTGCCTTTAAGAATCTTTGCCTAATTTAATTATACTGCTTCCTTGCCTCTTTGGAAGCAGCATAATTAAGATGCTTACCTTTTGGAATGGACAGAAGCCCTGATGCCTTAAATACTGCCTCCATACACATTCACTGGGTTTTGGAAAAGAGAACTAGATTCCCATCATACAAAGCGGCAATACAGGTGGATTTGCGCTTCTAAGCAGTCTGGTGCTTAAAAGAACGCACATCGTGACACCTGGAGTGTGACTGTTTCATAGTCTACCATTCGGTACTCGTTCAAAGCCTCGAGTAGGGCTACAGCCTTCAGGATCTGAGGCTGAACGGATTCCTGTTAAGGAGTATCAAATCTTCAAAGGCACTAATAAGCCCATTACCTCCCGCACATGTGTCCACGGGCGCTCAGCGAAGGACGGCCGCATAGGCAGAATGATGGATTCACAGACTCTGTGGGGCGGCTGGTAGTGTCAGCACATCTTCACTCCAATACACATCTCTGCTTCCTCAGGCTCACGTCCCACACTGCTAACTACAACACACGGCTAGTTTACATTCAAACCCTACACTGGGAAATAAATAAAGAAAGAAGTACTACTACGTAAAAAAAAAACCCTCTAGGGAAAAATGCAGCAGCTCCACCATGAAGATTTGGACATAATGAAAAGTTGGAGCCAAGTTCAGGTTTGTCTGATTTTCTCCGGTGCATATCTTTGAGCCTGCAGATTCAATACGGAAGTCACAGCTTGGATTTAAAGTGGAGTGTAAAAGCGGAGAGCGTAATACCGAGGGCTTAGCACAAGAAAGTGAAAAGTCAAGCCATTTAGACGTTCTGAGGAGTGTAGTGGGGCCATGTCGTGGACGAAACGCAAATTCCTATTGGTGGTGCATTGATGAAGAATCAGCGCAGCCTATACGCCACTGGAGATCTCTCATTGCTCGTCTATGCGCGAAAGCGCAAGATCCATCGGAGCTGTTGGAATGGATGACAAAGCTGGAGGGTTTTATGCATGAGTGGGTGTTAAGAAAGTTCTGGATTACTTCTTGCATTGTAAAATTGTTTCTGCACTACATTGCAAGCCTGTGGCACTGTTTGTGCAGCTGCATCAGAAAGAAATAAAAACAGAGAGAACAAAAGCTTGAGAAAGGCAAGAGATGCCATTAGTTACAGTGCATATTAACTCTCCATAAATGAGGAAATAAGACCAAATGATTATCTGTTAGTCTGCATTTTGGCAAGTCTGAGAATTCAGAGTTAATGAAACAAGACTACAAGTGTGAGAGAATGATGGATATATAGTGAGAAAAAGCCAGAAGATGAAGAAGTGATTTTAGTCTACCAAAATGAGCAGCAGAGGATTGGTAGAAAAAAAATGTATATAAAAAATGAGAGGAAGGGGGGGGAAAAGAAGAAGAAAAAGTGAAATGTTGAAGGAAGACGCTGTATCCGCCCCAAGCACAGCCATCTGTGTATAGATGTGTGAGGCTGTGAGCTCCACACCTGTGAGGAACCACTGGGAAATGAGAGTCTTCTCCAACCCAGCAGCCACCTGGACAGCTAAACAGGTGCTCAGACCAGACAATTAAACTATTACATAAATACAGGCCAACCAATGAGAGGAGATAAGCAGACAGTGACAAGACCTCAGTTCTTCTTACTTACACCTACATTGTAATTGATCAATGTACAAAGCATATTTGATTATTAAAATGTATAAAATTAAGAATTATTTTAAAAGGATATTCCATACAAGTTAGGCTCAGTTGACAGCATACCTGTTATAATTCATCATCATTATCATTTGGCCCAACCTTTTGGAGGATTTAAAATCGGAAATGTGAAGCTTACATTAAATTACATTAGAAAGCTTACATTACATTAGTAAGCATTACATTAATTCTGTTAAAACTTGTGTATTATTTGAGCTATATTTAAAAAAAAATCGTTTTACAGTCATTTTAGATTTCTAGGGCTTATGCCATTGCATTGTCATGGTGGCTAGTATTTTTTATTAAATTTTCATGTCTATTGAGCTCAACTTGAATTGATCACAGAATATTCTTTTCTAATATTCAAGGACAGAAATCCCAGAGAGATAATAGCAGCCTGAGCCCCATGACTTTCTTTAAGCACATTCACATCGTATGTGTTTTTAACATTGTTTTTTTGTTGTTGTTGTTGTTGTTGTTTTTATATACTACTACAGTGTATCCCAAATGTCACAAAAGGATGGGAATAGAAACCTGAAATGCAAAGTCAAAACAGAGCATGTTTTTCTGGATAATCCATACAGAACAACAATAGATTTGTCCTGTGACAAACTTGAAGCGAAATTCAAAACAGTCTGACATTATTAATATTCCATTCCATTAAAGGCCACACTTATTTAAATGAATGTGATAATTTTATCATTTTACATCCATGAATAAACCATCTTCAACCCCATTTCTGCATTCCTACGAGTGCAGTTTGATTATTATGGAACAGAACATGTTGCAGGAATCATGACTTAAAATGAATTCACACTCTAACATATTTCTTGCAGAGGACAGAGATAAGGTATGAACAGACTCATGAGTAATTGCACCTTGGCAAAGTGAAGGAACTTGGGGTCATTTTCATCACAAATTAATTTCTCATTCAGCACGTACTGTGGCTTTATGTCCAAACATTTTAAACTTGGACGTAGTCTTGTTGAAAAAAAAAATGACCAACAGTTTCAGGAGAAATGAGTTGGGTCCTATAGGAATTCAACTTTAAGTAAACACCTAACTTTCTCTCATCTGTGTGGGATGGAACAAGTCTAGCTATTCTTTGATTTCTTGATCTAAAGAAACTACTTTTACAATATGTAACACCTCCACCTCAAATTGTCTTTAGATGGTCCTTGCAAATGGAATAAAGCTGAAACTGCACATGAAACTGTCCACTTATACAAACAGCACTGCATTATGTTCTTGTCATTGGGGCGAATGTCTCAACTACATAAACCCAGAACACTGTAAAGGTTACATTAACATACAGTATTCAGCGCACAGGCAGATATTGTGTTTTGTGATCTGTAATAATTAGCTCCACTCATATTAACTGTAACGCAAGCAAGCCGATGAGAAGCTTCTTGAGAGTATTCTTTCAGTGAGCTTAAAAGACAAAAAAATGCATAAACTGAGGTAAAAGTTGAATGATATCAGCACGTCGAGCATCTCCAGGTATCACATCACCCCAGGGTGCTTCTCTCTGAGCAAGACCTGACCTTCAGTGGGTGAGCGAGATACCACTCAGCACCCCTCTCTGACTGCGTACTCACAAGTTCAGCCTTTTGCAAACGCCCGGAGGGTGGTCCTGGCCTCGCCGGCCCCTCAGCGCAAACTGCCCTTTTACCGAGAGGAAGTGCTGATGCCACTCGTCTTCAGCCAGCAAGTCTGATCTTTACGAACAACCTGTCCTCATGGGGGTACGAAGTGCGGGCTTCCCAAAGAACAATGCTCTGTATCCATTTCCCATGATTAATGGCTAACGGTGGAGTAAATAATTGGATGCACAGGGCCCCGACGCCACACTGTGATGATCTGATAAAGACAACACAACGAGATGTCATCCCTTCATTTAATTAGGGCAATAATAAGAGATTACCTTGAGGCGCAGTGTTCTACAACTCACATTCTAGATTATGTGTTCTGTGACAGGAAAACAATAGCAAAGTCATTCCGGTGTTTGTGTTCCTTTGACTCACTGCACTGTACCGCCATCTGGGGAGAAGGGTAGGGGCGTCTATTAATTGCTTTCCAGTGCAAAACACATCTGTTGAGAGCACGACACGTAATGCCATTGGATCGAATGGCGGTTCCGCTCGAGTCCTTTCTCCCACTGCGCAACAGTGGACCTAAAGAGATCGTATGCCTGCCAATTGTGTGATGACCACTTCATACACTGCGCTCATTGATTCACATTAAGAGCCATCTCTCAGACAGTGCTCTGGTAAATAATTGAGAGAGTCTGCCATCACATAGTGTTCCTCTGAGCTACTGGGACCAAATTAAATTTGAAAATCCCGTCCATGAGAGGGGAGGTTAGACGACTTTCTGGGAGAGCAGGCTGGGGGAACTCTTATTATGAATGAATGAATTAATTAATTAATGAATGAATGAGAGGAGAGGAGAGGAGAGGAGAGGAGAGGAGAGGAGAAAAAAATAATAATATTGGGGAGGGGGAGAGGAAACGGCAAATTATTTTAAGTACTACATTAGACATGATCAGAACAGATTAAGAAAGCAGTCGAGAAACGACAGGATACACACTTTTAGTGGAGGGACTTGAAAGCGAAGGCGTCTGGTCTTGTAGTGGTGGTTGGTATGCTTATTAACATTTCAGAGAAAAGCTGGCTGTCTGAAGTGTTAAAAAAGGATTTCCTATCTATTAGAGCTTAATAGATAGAGAGGGGGAGATGACAGGGCCGGGTTTAAAGTGACTGGTGGATACACTCATTTAGCCGGCCCATGCTATGGGCTACGCTCATTTAATCAGAAATGGGGATCCATACAAACCGGAGGTTAAAAGACTCATTGACAGATTTCCAATTAGCATCTTGAAAGAAATCCGCCAAGATTGCCACGTGCAGACAGGAAAAGGAGGTTTAACTTTTCATTTCACAGTGAGAAGGTGGTAGGAGTTTGCTGAAATGAGTGTTGATATATCAGGTTTCTCATCAGAATGTGGAGAGAATGGAATGGTTAGTGCTGTAGACAAAGTGTGTGAGGAAAGACTGACTGACCTGACGGGGTTGCTGGTCAAGGACACGCGCAGGGACTCCAGGCAGTTGAGCAGTTTGTCTTCGGAGATGCCCGAGCGCAGCTCGTGCACATACTCCTGTGACGAGAGCGTACACTCGTGCTTGCTGTTCCTCAGTCCACCCTGCGGGAACAAGACACATTAAGGGATCAGCCACTGCACCGCTGCGCTTTACACCCTGTTAGGCCTGTCACACGTTAATTACAACATCTGTATTAGACTTGATCATCGCTGGAGTTCATGAGCTTCCTAAGAAAGCTCTCTCTGCTGCTACTTGCAATCTCTGGCTCTGTTTTTCAGCTTTATTTTGACAATAAATGAGCAAAAGCATTGGAATCCATATCATTTGACGACAGGCAGAAAATAGTAGGAGGGGGAAGTAGTTACCAACACCTGATTTGTGGATGAGGCAGCGCCCCTGTGCTCCCAGCTGTATCCCAGTCTCCAGCAGGTGAGAATGATTACTAACACTCCATAACTGCAGACGCACTTCCTCCCTAAATCAGCAGACTGCCCACCCACAACACTGACTGACACAGAGCTACCAGCTAGACTAGTCAGCAGGAGCTGCCTCATGCTAATTCTACACACACAGAGTAATTGGAAATGCTCCCACTGCCTCATGCGAATTCTACAGCACACACACACACACACACACACACACACACACACACAGAGTAATGGGAAATGCTCCCACACACAATATAAAAACAGCAGCATAAAGTGCTTATTAAAATATTATATTTTTGTGCTGATATGGAGAGAATGCTGTTGTTGGGCACTCAATGGCTAAGTTCACACAGCAGCACAAGAATACAGCTGTCGGTCATGTTCGGGAAAAATTGACCAATGGATATAATTTGCTCATATGTTAAAATGAATTCTGACACTGCAGGCCTTTTTTATTATTTAAACCTTATTAAAAACTGTTTAAGTGATTACAGAGACTGTAAATCAGAATCTAATCCAAATGTTTTGCACAGTAAACTGAAAAGAGAAAATAATCATTTGAAAGTGATTACAAGTTAAATAATTATTGTAAGTACACAATGGTTCCTAAAGTTTCTACAAAGTATTCCCTATGGTTCTGTGACCTCTTTAGTTAATATTCACATTAATGACCTAAGAATGACCTAAATCAATATATATTAAATGGGATTAACTTGGTAACATTAATTTAACACATTAAACTTGGTAACATTAATTTAATTTAACATAAAACAAGAAACTAAACAATATAAAAACACAAAATAAAAAAGTAAAATTAAGAATAAAATAAATTCTAAAAAATATACTGTAGTATGCATATGACAATTTTATTCACTGACTGTTTGTGCTGTACATCTCACACACTGCTGTAATACATGCTCTACTCACAATCCCATACTTATGAGAGGTATACAGACAGTAAATCTTTTGCACATACATATGCTACATTTTTTTATTGTCTTATTCCTTTACTTTGTGGTTCAACTTTTTGCTTTGCACAGATGAAGGACTTTAACCAAGCACCGGCATATAAAATAAAACATCATTATGAACAGGAAACTGATAAAATCCTAAGAACAAATCAATTTAGTGACAGGTGGGATGTCCTACCATCCCCTTCTACCTATATAACCAGGCCTAGGTGGATTTATTCACGACACTCGCGCATACAAAAATCAATTTCCGTGCAAGCTGCCAAGCTCGTGGGTTTTTGTGACTACTTTCTTCACTTTCTTGCGTTAGACAGACAGACAGAGTGAAGATTGTCAATCTGTTACCTGCACTGCACCCCTTGAGCAAAAGAATTGAAAGTGTGCCATGCGTTCCACTTTTTATATAACATATTATTCTTATTCTTGTCATTTTACTTGGGTTTCTTTTATTCATATATATTTTTTTCACAGTGGTGTTCTCTGTTATCCAAGTCATCCATGTCTTTCTTTTTCGTTTGAAGCTGTGCACCCCTTGAGCAAAAGAATTGAAAGTGTGCCATGCGTTCCACTTTTTATATAACATATTATTCTTATTCTTGTCATTTTACTTGGGTTTCTTTTATTCTTATATATTTTTTTCACAGTGGTGTTCTCTGTTATCCAAGTCATCCATGTCTTTCTTTTTCTTTTGAAGCTGTTTTCCATCCGTATGTTCTGAAAACAACAACCTGCCAAACGAGGCAGAGGAAAAAGAAGAGGGCGGCGGAGCACAGGGTGGGCTGTCAAAGTCACCCGTGTAGACGGAGGGATGAATTAATGCAAACAGAGAAGTATGTAGGGTAGTATGGAGCGAGTATTAGTGGTTTCTTCCCCGGTACGAATGAGCTTTAATGTCGTCGTCCCAGGATGTGGCTTCCCCAGCAGGCAAGCTGCACTAATAGGCAGTCTTGGAGGAATAAACAGGGCATCTTTTTGACGGAGTCCCATTTCTGCTCTGTCGAGGCACAGCGAAGAAACTCCGACACGGGCGGCAGCGCTGGTTTATATAGCAACAGGAAAATAAATGAGCCATTACTATAGGCAAGTAGGGGGTTGCAATGGGGAGACACTGTACGTGTTGAGTCTGCAGAACGTGTAAACATGGCAGACAGTGCAGTGATTTACTCTGGTGCGATCAGCAGGTGTTAGCATTAGGTTTTAAGCAGTTGTTTAAACGTAGGCGGTGGTTTAGAACGACATGACGGGTCGTTGTTGCAATAAAAGCGGCCTTGATGTTGACTGGCAGCTGTGAATCTGCACTGACCTTGTGTATTCTGGTACCATCATTTGTGTGAATAAGATGTTCAAAAAGAAGCAGTGCTCTGCCTCCTTATAAAAAAAGTGTTATCTAACTACTGTTTAAATTGATGCGAACTCACTTAGTCCATTTTCTCTCTCTCTCTCTCTCTCTCTATATATATATATATATATATATATATATATATCAGAGGATAAGAACAACTCTTTTTTCCCCCCAAACACATCTGAGGCACTCAGGTTGAAGCGATTCGGCTCTTTCTTCTCAGGCAGGTCCTCATACTTGAATTTGTTTTGATCTGGATCCAACTAAAGATCACTCGGTTCATCTGCCTCTATAGTTCAGATGAGGGAATCTGAGGGACCAGATATGACTGGTGTGCTTATACCTGCCTGATAGAAGTAATGGGGTGTGTGTGCAAGAGAGGTTATTACTTCCCTCATTACTGTCTCTAGTAACTGTAGTTGCCCCTGGCTCTTTCCAGACCTGCTGCAGACAGCTATCTCAGATTCACTGAACCACAGGCAGAGCTGCTCTCTGTCTCAATATGAGAGGAACCAAATGATGGCTGCGCAACTATGACTATCTTTAAAATTATTCAGAATATCCTTGGGTTGGAAAAGCAAAAGGTACCTGTAACTTTTCTGTCTGCATAACATGTACTTCTCATTCTTATTGTTAGGGGTTTGTGCAAATCCCTAATACAAAGTATTATACTTTGGAACACTACTCATTCCAGATGCACCAATATTCAGTTGTTGTTGTTTTTTTTCTTTTATATATATTTTTTTCCATTTTATGGCTGATAACCAATTAAGTTATTTAATTAATATAATATTAGTATTATATGTTATTAATACTATTTTGTCTAAATAAATGTAAACAATAAAAACTCAAATCAATTGTTTTAAATGCTGCAAGTACATTTAGACATCAACACAAAGCACAGTATACAAAATATTAATTTTGAGATTTGCCAAAGATTAAATTTAACAGTGTTATAAATTTAGTAGTTTAAAAAAAAAAAAAACTTTAAGTGTGAATGATATCATGGCAAAGGTAATCTAAATTAGAAAAATATATACATATATACAAACAGGCTTTCATTGAGAAAGTGTAACATTAAAATTTGGCAATAACAATATTAAAAATAAACTAATTATGTAATATAATATATTATTGTTAAATATATATTCAATAAAACACTAATGTAATATATCTATATAATATCTAAAAATGTAAAAATAGAGTAAATGAGTATACACAATTAAAATAACCAACACAGGCTATTTTTACCCTATTATTATGCAGAACACCTTAGCAACCACATGACAAAGGCCCTGCCTGAGCACAACGCCCTATAGCATCAACAACACCACTCTAACATTTAGTGTCAATACCCTGAAATACAAAATCCCTTGGATTCTGAGTATTACAAACATATCAAGTTTGCTACAAAAATTAAATAATGAAAAGCAGGGGCAAAAGTGCTCTCTGCATTTCTTTCCTTGACAAAAACAGGCAGAACCCTCAATCTAACCCACTCTAGAAAGAGAGTTTCTGCTTTCACTATCCATTGACCTTTACCACTGGAAACCAAAGACAGGCCATAATATGCTGCTTAATGACCCTGGCCAGCTCAATCCATTGGGATGATATCAACATTACACCAGACCACACTAATCATGCAGACAGCCACATCCACTAGTTCACTGTAATTGGGTTTCTGCTGTTGGCTGAAGAGAACATGGGGGTCTGTGTGCGGGCATAGAAAGAGAGAAAAAGAGAGACAGAGATAAGGAGGAGAGACCGACCAGCAGATGGATCGAGCGCTGGAAATATAAAGAGAAGAAAAAGAGATAGACTTGGAAAGGAAGGGAGAGAGAGGAGAGGAGAGAGAATCAGAGCTCAGTGAAAAGACCAATACAGTCCTTTGACCAAGCCCAAAGTGTTCATCTCCCGAGTCTTATTGAATCCTTATTTGTCAATAACAGCATTTCCTGCCAGAAACAATAGTGCAGGGAACAATTACTCCAGTGAGCCTGTCGATTTCACTTTGGTACTGGGGCACTGGCTGGCTATAAGCGTGTATGTGTGTTTTCTTCCTGACTGTGATACGGCCTTGGCACGATCTGATGTGAGAGAGTGCAACTATCGGAAAAGGAGGGGATGGGCCCGCTGCGTTTCTCTGCACCTCCGCACCATTGATAATGAGACAGCAGTAAACTGACAGGCTGCATGGGGACCAGCCATTGGGCGCCACATGCTGTCACAAACAACTGTTTACTATGATGGGGACAAAAAGGGGTCTTCCTCAAGGGGGCGCTAACTGGTTTTAAAAGTCAAATCCTCCAGTAAGCCACATTCAAATGACTTTTTTTTTTTTTTTTTTTAATCTGAAATGAAAATGTAATGTTTGTTTGAAAAATGTTTGTTTAAACCTATTAATTCTAAAAACTGGTAACTAAGATACAAAAGTAAATTTAAGAAAAGAAAAGTATTTAAAAAAATCTTAAACCTCTAATCATCATCATCAACAACTGTGAAGTCTCATCAAGGCTGTTTTTTTTTTTAATCGTAATAGTAACAGCAAAACAACCTAATATTGTGAAATATTATTATAATTTAAAATAACCTTTTAATATTCTAATATGTGACCCTGGACCACAAAACCAGGCATAAGGGTCAATTTTTTGAAATTGAGATTTATAAAAATACTTTTGACCCATACAATGTATTGTTGGCTATTGCTAAAAATATACCCGTGCTACTTAAGACTTAAGGTTTTGTGGTCCAGGGTCACATATATTGATTTGGAGCTCAAGAAACATTTCTTATTATCAATGTTGAAAACAGTTGTGCTTTTTTCATATTTTTGTGGAAACATTGACACTTTTTTCCGGATTCTTTGATAAATAGAAAGTTCAAAAGCATTTATTTGAAAAAGAACACTGCTAATCTACCACTCTTTCCTATTTCTATGGAAACAGCCATTTTTTGCAATGACTTCCTGAATGATGTCATTATCCAGCTCTGTGCACACAGGATGCTCCACAGTAATCTGTGTCCAGATCTGGATCTAGATCGGCAGATGCGCGTCTGTTTGCAGTCAGATATGCGCGGAGAGAGCATGATTACGAGCTGATGGAGGAGTGCGATAGCGGTGCGTCACACATTGTGGATGTAATTTATCTCTGCGTGAGGTCACCGCAGCGGAATAATTCTGTTAAATTACGGTTCGTAACTGAGTGTCACTTTAATAGGGAGTAAACAGATAACCTGCTGCCGATACCCCTGTGACTCTATCTCTTCCACACATTGTGTGACCTTGTCGAACATCTCAGTGACAGCAGTAAGGGACCATCAAAGTAAAAAAAGCGGTTATCATCAGCGTGCACCCATGAACATGACCGTAAGGTGCACACACAATAACAGGATGTGACTTAAAAACTCAAACAGAAAAAAAACTACTACAGCAAATCTCCACGGAGAGAGCCGATATGCACACTATGAAACAGCGGGACCTTGAAATAATCTTTTGTGCATTTAATGTCTTGTGTGAATTAAATTATATTAATATTCGGATCCCTCTATAAACACCCGAAATGATTGGTGATAATGGGGTTTTTAATTACCTCTTCTTTGTACATGATTAATGAAAATTACTGGAGTGCCCCACTGATCTTTTTGAAAAATAATACAGATATAATCGTTGCAATTAGTGCACATGAAGCCATATCAATGCCAAGTGGTTGCGAATGTTTTATTTCATAATTTACTGCTCATTAGTGCATGATTGACAGATTTACAGAGGGGGAGCCAGCACCTTCTCCACAGGAAAACAAGCAAACCTACAAAACAGAAGCTCACAAGGAAAACACACACACATAAACAAAAAAGCATCCCGCTCTCTGAAGTTACCAGAGTCTCTCTGCTCTGAAAGGTCAGCTGAATGCAGCATCAGTTGAGATGCATGGACAACAGCACCCATAGAATGACCCTGAGGACATCCCCTGCTACTCAATGATAAGTCTTTTGATGTGTCCAGGGAGCTGCACTCACTGGGTTATTTCCCATCAAGACGTGCAGTGTTGCACTCTCTCTCTCCTTAAGAACACACAGGAGTGGTGTCCCACAGGGAACGTGGTCTACATTGTCATAAAGGAGAAGAGCCACCCTGCTTACGGAATAGCCAACTACTCATTTATCACCTCAGGAAACATGGGCAGATGTTGAGATATTTACGGGAATGTTCTGTGTTCAAAACAAATTAAGCACTCCTGCAGCATCTGCAACATGCTTTGTTTGAGCAGCACATGTTTTTGACTCACCCTGAAGACAAATGTGTACAAAAAATAATGTAATAAAAAAAGTGTATTTTTAACTACAATAACTATGTGTCATATGAACAACCACTCAGTACATCACAAAACTTGCATCATTCCATGACAGGTATTACAAAACTTTTTTTTTTTAACTATACATAAAAATAATTTGTTCATAAGAGTAATTTAATCATGAATCAAACTACGTGGGTCACACTGTATATTTATAATTCACTAAAAAGAGCCAGTTTATGTGAGTTATTTGTTCATGAATCAGACAGTGCTGGTCAGACTGATTTTGATTCACTTAAAAAGGGGGTTTATAAGAGTCATTTAAAGGGTCATGAAACCCCCTGTTTTAGCACCGGTTAGTTCTCACCACAGTTTTGAAAAATTATACAAAAACTGGGCGTGGTGCACTGCAAAGTGGAGGGGGAAGAGGGGAGACAGACAACACAGACAACTTTAGTTTCAGACAGTTTAATTTCTCTCCCGTTGAGTTAAAAATATATTTGCACTCTGCATCGAAAATATATAACGTGCTGTTGCACCTCTAATACCTGTTAAGGCTTATTTTGCGGCCTTTTGATTTGTTGCATCAAGGAGCTGTAAAAACGACTTACACTCAGTAAGTAAATGAATCGCATTTGTGCCGAACTCTTACAAAGCAAAAACAAACACTTTCCTTCGATCCATGAATGTTTCTCTCAGTTAATGTACACAATCTCAGAGTCTGAAGGTGTCTGTCACACATGCTGTTGTGAATAATTAAGTGAGGCATCTTCTCATAGGATAAGAACACGCAGTCTTATGAATAATTATTACACCAACGCATCATCGAAGTCCTTTGCCTCATCACAAACTGTGAAGTCAACACGATGTAGACTGTGAAGTCAACACGATGTAGATTTTATACCCAGAAGACGAATTAGCGCAAAAAAACTCAAAATTAACCAGTTTTCTCCAACAATCAAAATTAATGGATTCTAACATTGTCTTCTATGATGTGCAACACAAACACCGCTGCTAAAATCTCAGAAAAGTAGTTTGGTGTTTCGTAACCCTTTTATCAAGAATCGAACTATGCTGGACACAATGTACATGTGTGTGTGTGTGTGTGTGTATATAATATATATATATATATATATATATATAGGGCTTGAATTTTGGCGTGGGATTACGGGTATTGCACATAATTTTATTCATTCCCACAGTTTCCGCGGGAAATTCCCACAAATATTTAATCGTGAAAGACGCTTGGGACAGATTATGGAATGTATGATTTGCACATGCTTTTTAGTCTGTGCAAGATGACACCAAAGAAAACTCAATTCAGTACTGGTGCGCTCTCTGTGAGACTCCTTTCTGTGGGCTCACACCCAAAGGGTGCACACACGGAGCTGCATCTTAAAGTTTTTAAAATCTTAAAGCTGCATTTTGAAAAAAATGATCTTCCTCATAATATAAATATGAAACAACAACATTATAAAATTGTAAAACACAATTACACTGCGTGACAAAACATTTTTAGATTAGATGTAGTTTAAAAATATGTCTAAACATTTCATTTCTTAATCCACGTTTTGAATGAATTGGGTGAACCATTAGGCTCGTTGGATTTGAAGCGGTGCTGCACAGATCGATCGGTGTCTGACATCAAAGTACCGCGAAAGTGATTCAAAAGCATGCAGAGTCATCTGCTCTCTAATCGCTCTCACAGTACTTTGAAGTCACACAACGATCGATCTAATGGTGATGATCTGCTACAAGTCGAACAAGCCTAATGATTCAATGGACCATTCATAAAGAACCATTTACTTCATTCCTGAATGAATCAGCCATTTTAACGAATCAAATGAATGAATAAATTACCACCACCTACTGGCAGGTTTAGTTTATTATTTTGAGTATCATTTCATTAAAGAAATTATTTCATATTTCCATAGTAATAATACAAATTATTAAAGGTATAGTTCACCCACCAAAAATGAAAATTTTGTCATCATTTACTCACCCTCATGGTCCAAAAGAGTATATGTAATAAATTTTATGTTGAATCAAACAAAATATTTCTTGCTGAAGCTACTTTTTGTAATGTCTGTTTGATGCTTTACACAACAATGACTTTTCAATGATCTTTTGGGAGTAATTTCTGTGAGAATTTGATGTGCGATTAATTAATCGCCACATCATGTAATTAATTAGATAAAAAATTTAATCGCTTACCAGCCCTAATATATATATATAGGTTTGTCAGTATGTACCTTTTATGGAAAAAAGACGGTAAAAGGGTCCGTAAGTCGCTAAATATAGTGCTAAAGTCCCGCTCGTGTGTGTGAGATGCGGGAGCTGATGGCAGGGGGTGGTGGATATTTGAGGCGGTCAGTGTGGATATTGTGGCGAGCCGCCACAAATAAATCAATGTATGGGAAATATATGAAGAGTTCATTTGCAAAAACCGATAACTCAAGTTATCAAGAATAAAGATTTTTTATTGCGCATTCCAAGGAATATCAATCAAACTGCAGTTGGGTTGTTTTGATTAAGTAATAATAACTTAAACAAATACAGGTAATTTACGAAATTAAAGTTTATTGAAAGTATGTTTTTTTTTTACATATTAAAAGTTTGTTTTATAGCAAAAGCAGATAAGCAGATAACTCCAACAGTCGTTTTTTGACAAAAGCAGATAACTCCACATTTCATGTTTTAGAGTTAAAAAAA